>NC_041336.1:26238553-26451053 GCF_004354835.1 Perca flavescens
ACATCTTAAGTCCTGTGTTGTTCAGCTAGCTGCTAAAACCTATGCAAACCTACACATTCCTGTTGAAATTGGGTTTAGACCACTTTCTCTTACACACTAATCCCATTTTCAGTTTGATTACTGGAATTCCCCCGTTTACCAAAGCATGCAGGTTGATACTCACAGTGCCTCTCATAATGAAATAAATACAAATTTAGTACACACTTAATGTTATTAATAAAAAATGACTCTTTAAGGAGCAGGCCAGTGTATGCACAAGTGTGTGCGTGTTCTTACAGGATAGAGTGTGGTTAGAACGCAGGGAAACACACATACGCACACAAACACACTCACAGTTAAACAGGAAGATCTTTGTGCATCTAGCCTGCATAGCTACTCAGAACTGCACAGTGTTTTCAGATGAAGTAAACATGCCTAGATGTAACAGACTTTAGTAGTTTAAAAAAAACTCGTTAAAAAAGAAAAATGGAGATTCAGAATTTAAGAAAAACTGAAATTTGTAACCAACCACTAAATATTTTCCACTGACCATTTTCCTGTATACTTCTCATGGATTTTATAACCAAGTCTATATTTGTTCTAAGCATACTGCACAACTTGTATGCATGCTAATGCTTGTGAAATATGCACCCGCCCACACAAACTGAGTGGGTGCTCCTACAAAGGGTAATACGGTAGATGTGCTGCATGTTTGCAGACATCCCCTTGGAACAGCGAAGCACAGTGGAGACTTGCCCAATATCCTCACAGCAGCCCACAGAGAGAGAGAGGGAGGACAGGAGATACAAAGAGAGAGAGTGAGAGAAAACATCTTACTCTCTAATGCTGCATTTGACTTTTTCTTTTTCCTCACACTGGACTTTACACTTTCTCTATCTGGGATTTCAGCAACGCAGTGACTAAAACATTTTTAGGTATAGGCATAGGAATTGAAAGTACCTGTGGATATGCTGTGAGGGAATATATAAATTCAGAATCCCAGGGGCGTGATATTTAACATGGCCCGTGGAATTGAGTCCTTAGTGTCTCTAAACCCATTTTGCTCCATGGATTCAGCACAGGGAGGACACTCTGACAACTGCAAGTTCTGGCTACTGGACCTGGGTAGGTCTCTCATTCATGTGCGACACATGAGTAACAACATAATGTGTAGAACATAAGAAACTGTCCTTCTCTTCTGCTTATATCAGGATGGTTTTGCTTGATGAAACAAAAAAAAAAAAAAAAACACTAGTCTGTTTTACGATTCTGTAACAAGAGTTTGATATGGAGATGGTAGCATGTCTATAAATGTCTGTATTTGCTTGTTATGTGGGGATAAAATTGCAAATCTACTTTTTGGAGTGGAAAAAGACAGGAGAGTTTGGGCAGAAAAAGTGTTCTCTTGCTCTAGTTCACCAGTTTGGTATTATTGTTTGTCCTTGTTTGTTGTAGATTCTACGTCAGCTATTTTCAAATGGGTTTAATGCAGAGGACATTCACTAATCAAGTGTGGATTATGTTGTGGCATTATGGCAGTGAAAGTAATTTGGTGGATGCACCATTTATGTGATGAGATATTAAATCTACTGAAATCACATCAACAAGATTATATCTGTGTGCAAGTTCAGGCGGGTGCTGTACAGATGGGGAGAGGGTGTTATTGTGGACCCCAGGGAGAAAAGACAATAATGAGGTCAAATAGAATAGAATAGAATAGAATTGGAAAATAAGGAGCTTCTCACATTTTTTTTCTTTGTCACGTTTTCACTGTTGTCTGTCATATACAGTATGATAAAGCCTTGAAAAAAACATCGGACTGATTTTGCCAGAATATGTAGAGGGTGGTCTCTAAACTCTCCCAAATCTCCCATCCCAACTCCACGCCCTCCCTAACTATGGCTGTTGGTGGCAAGCCCTCTCCAGCATTGTCTACATGTTTAAAGAGCAGCTAGCCGAACCCCTGGAGCTTTCCTACACCCTGCACCTCCACCCCTAAAAGCTTGTCTCCAACCACACCGACTAATGTTTGTGTGCGTCTGTGTGTTTGTACAACTTCTCCTGGGGAAGATAAGGCCACACTAAAGCTGCTCCCCAGGTGACACCTCTGGAATCCCAGGCATGCTTCTGTGGAGCTGTGCAGACTTTTGGGATCACTCCAGTTGTACTACAGCCCCTCCCCTCCGTCCTATTCTGAGACACAGGCACACACACACACACACACACACACACACACACACACACACACACACACACACACAGTCATAAATCTAGCATGTTCTTTGCGGTAGCGTGAATGAGCAATGATTGAATTATGATAGCGTGTCGGTTGCTTGCAGATAAATTAGCAAACATCTGAAGATCCAGTGGAGAGCATCTGGTGGACTCTTGGTGGGTCTCTTCTCAGGGATATCAGCCCACAGAGTTCAACTGAGAGAATAGTATTAGGAGGGTAAATACAAATCTGATTAAAGTTTGAATGTCTACATGCATTTAAGTATGTGTTGCATATTTGTACATGCATGCATGTGCATTTATTATATGTAAACCCATACAGTTTGTTTTTCCCTGTGACAAACACTAATGATACATGAAGATATGAAAGTGTATGACTCCACAGATCATCCTAGTTGTCTCGGCAGTGCGATGCTCTAATGAGTCTACTCACCAATTAACCAGCAAGTGAAGGAGATGCCTCCGATCCAAAATTGCTACAGAGGCGCTAGTTTACTAATTGAGTCAGTGTAATTAATTTAGCAAAGATGAACATATTACTACACACTTTAAAGCCTGTCATAGGGAAACTAGAGAGTTTGGCTTAATTCTCAAAACATTTTGAGAATGTTGACTATATATATATATATATATATATATATATATATATATATATATAGTGTTGACAATATGTTGACTATGATAAAGAGGAGACCTGTACGGTTATAGCAACAGATGCATATATATATATATATATATATATATATAATTATGTATTGTATAATTGTTTATATATATATATATATATATATATATATATATATAATTGTATAATTGTAATAATTGTATAATTGTTTATATATTGGGTATATGGTAATTGGGTATATGGGAATTCTGCATTCGTAATTACAAGGTCAGATGATGGGAGTAATGGAACCAGATCTCATTTAAATGTAAACTTTTATATAAAAAACAATGATTAAGTGGGGGGGTTGGCTCAGTGGGTAGAGCAGGCGCACATATACTGAGAGGTTTATTCCTCTCTCTCCCCTTTCTCACCTAGCTGTCCTGTCAAATTAAAGGCGGAAAAGCCCAAAAAATAATCTTAAAAAAAAAACAACCAATGATTAAATGAGAAGGACAAACTCTTAGCTAGAGTCACCACTGCAAATAAACTACATCCCCATTTTTGTTTCCCATGAGTGCTGTGAGCCTGACCAGCTGTTTCTGAGGTGACACCCAGCAGGGTAAAGTTCATGCCTTCTTGTGTGTGCGTGCGTGTCCCTTTGGTTATTTTCTACTGAGGAGGAATGTGTCAGGGCCGCTGACCCCATGTTTCATCCATTTAGACCCCTGTTAGCATGACCTTGTCTTATCAGAGCACATAGATACCACCAGATGCTTATCTAACTGTCAAAGTGTCAACATTGTAGTCATGACATATGAAGAATAGAAGGTGGAATTATTTGCTTTGTCATGCTTTTCAGCCTAAAGCACCACAGCACCACAATACCTAGTAGTGTGGCTTATCCTGCTAATGTATAATAGTCAAAATTTATGGAATTCTAATTTGAATATTGGCCATTTATTGAGGCGTTATTCCCTTACAACTGGAACCACAAAGGCAGTTATCTCAGTTTTACATTTTGTATTTCAGTATTTGAATGCCATTCAAAGGGAAAAAATCTGTTGTTTTTCATATTTTTCTGCTTAACTTGCCCCGCAGCCTTTGATGTAATAGCTAAGACGTACTTGCTTACAGCAGGGTTACATGTGAGATTGTGATTCTAGTGCGTGTCCAGGAACCACGGTCTGTTTGCTCTATGTGAGGGGCCCTGACTCCTGTGTCTGTCTCTCTGGTTCATTCCCTTTAAAAGTGTCCACCTAGGTGTTAAATTATGAATTTGGTTTGCAAGTAGTTGTGCACTGTGGGTCATCAGTGTTGTTGGCCACTTGTAATAAAAATAGTAGAAAGGGACCTGGTTTACATTAGGAAATACTGTGAGAAATCTTAAAAAAGAGTTGTGTAATGCTTAAATGTCCACTCACAGTTACTACCCAAAGTATTCAGGACTTTAAAAACCTAATATTTCAAAGACCCCCTCAGCACCTTTACCTATAATTGCTCTTAGTATGAATAATATTATACATTATACAGAATTCATTAAGGAAGGTTTTAATATTCCTTGGAGACCAACAACAATAATAAATGCTAAGGGGATTCTGTGTCATCAGAATTACAGCCTAAAATAGTCTCCATGATTGTACCCATGACTAAAACATTCCAGGGCAGTATCGTAACGAACATTTGTGACTCTGGTTTACATTTGGTACTGCAGGGGAGATGGTGGCGGCAGGTAAATCACAGCTTCCCTAAATTCTTTACTAAACAGTGAGTTTGCATGTAAAGATCTGTGCCAACGAAAAAGGATTATCTTCCATCAAATTGCCCTCAAGCAAGATGGATAACCCCTGCACCCCACTTCTTATCGTCTTTAAATATGCCCTTTGGGTGGAATTTATAGATCTTCAGAGCAGTTCAAGCTTCCCCTTCCCTGGGAGATGCAACAGTATCCGTCTGACTTTCTGTCTGGTAAAAAATAAATTGCAGGATGAAAACAGGATGAAAAGATGTGTTCTCACCTGCTCTGCCTTGACTTATTCACGGTATTGTTCGCCTGACTCATGGCTAAGAAAATCTTGCACGAGGCAACCTAAGTATAGCAGAATCAGTGAAAGATCATGACTATTATCGCTCAGGTTATAGTGAAGATAACTCCAAATGTTCTGGGCTTTGTCAGAATGAGATGGTGAGAGCAGTCTCAAATAAGATGGCTTCAGGGTCTTAATGGTGTGGGAGATACTTGTTATTCTGGGAACTGTGCTTTCTTCCTCCCTTGCATGCAATGTGAGAACACATGCTTCATATCAGCAGTGTGCAGTAAAAATGAGTCTCCCAGAGGCTGAATGACTGACACGCATGTTCACATGCAGATGCGTTTATACAGTGTAGAAGTGAAGGCAGAATTTCCACACCTGCCATTCATAAGAGCCATTTAACTTGGACACAGCTGCATCTTTTTAACCACTTTTATAGCTAATTGATGGAGAGGCTGAAGCCTGAATCTCTCTAACATTTTACATTTTAGTCAAGCTGCTGCAGAGTATCCTCAAATATAGATCACTAAGTTTCTCAAAAAATCAAATCTAATTGTATTCTTTTCTACATTTTGCTTCGACTCAACAATTCATGATGTGATGCAATAGGAGTAAAGTATCGTCCTTGAGTCAACTCCGGCCCCCATAGGAAAGCACTTGTTTTTGCAGTCATGCCTTCTCTGGAGATCATGATCATCTGCACAATGAGAACATCATCTCCTGAGATCTTCCTGCACAAAGAAAGAATGATCTGATTTAGTTTAGCTACAGCTCTGATTAGCTTTGCATGTTAAAGGGATAGAAGACTCAGTCAATCAGTTTAGGAGCGTATTGAGAGACTTTTAATGAGAACTCTGTGTTCCTGGAATGTGTCCCAGTCCTAGTTTTTGATAGATACGTAGTAAGAGGTACTCTCCTCACGCTTGGGTGATTGCCGAAGCTCTTCAAAGTCAAATCTAGAGGGTTATTTTTCTTTGCTCTCATAATGGCAGCAGAGTAAGGGATACTCTTAAATCATGTTACCTTGTTTTGAACTATGAGGTCTTAGAGGAGGTCTTGTCCAGGGAATGATGTGTGGTGTCAGAGTTGGGCTCATGTTGCACAGTGTGAGAGCACACAAACAAATCCAACCTCAACATTATCATACAAAGCAGCAGTGGATTCAGGCTGTCTGAGAGGCAGGGGCGTAAAATAATAAAAAGGGCACTGCATCACGTTTTCTCCACTGGAAGGGCACTCCGGAGGGTACTTCATCCCATTTTCTCCAATGGAAGGACACCGTAGAAAGCACTTTTGCTGGCATTTTTTCGAACATGGGGGGTCTGAGTCCAGTGATCCCAAGACTTTTTTGTCAGATAGCTTGTTAAGCCATTCAAGAGGTTTAATTTCTTCATTCAGTAGAATGCAGCAGCATTTTCAATGATGGTAAAGAAAACTAATGAGGGAGTGTCATTCATACCTGCCAACATTTGGTTTTCAAAATCCAGGAGATTTGTGCGGGGACGTGGTCGTGGTGGGGGGGTGGGCACTGTTAAGTGTACTGACCCGCTGTGTTTTAATGTACTGAGTAATGTCATTTTTCCCGCCGTGCGCTATATTAGAATCAATGCGACATACCTTACAAAAAGCGTGGAGGTTGTCGATATGACTAGGTAAGATGCATGTATATTGTTGCACCCAACATTGTTGAAATTTACAGCTATATTTCTTTGCGGGAACACCGCCTTCACCTGCCATTTTTATTGGCTCGCTTTCAGGTCTGAACTTTCCACGAAGTTTGCTTCGTGGAAACTGCGCAACTGGGTTATAGGTTGTCAGGTTGAGGTGACAAACGGGTTGAAAATTGTATATGGTGTGTGGATTGTGTGAATAAGATGTGTTTAATACAAGATCTGGCAACAGGTCAACATTAGACAAACATATTGGTCCGATTAGGAGTTTGGGCCATGCAAATTACGGGGGGAGTTTCCGGGGAGAAATAACAAACCGGGAAGGGTCCGGGAGATAGGGCTAAAAAAACGGGAGAATACCGGGAAAAACGGGAGTGTTGGCAGGTATGGTGTCAGGGTAATGTAGGAGAAAGGGGGTTAGGCTAAAGATAGGATGGATCAAATGAGCAGACTAGTAAGACAGATAGAGGGATGGATCTTTGAAGCATTCAGACAAAGCCTCAAGCATCCCTTTATCCTGTCTTTTTTTTTTCCATCGCTCCATCACTAGTCGAAGAAGAGCTTTCCTCCTACAGATTCCCTAAGGCGCCTCCATCACTGTGAAAAGGCCAGCCTGCCTACTGCACATAACACATACAAACCCTGTACAAACAAACAGAAGCACACGCATTGTTATCATATACGCTGTTTTCCCTCAGTGTTTCTCACTCTATGCAAACTCACATATGCATATATGGTGACTACATGTAAAATGTTGTTTATTGTTTGTTACACAACTTGAATACATTAACTACTGATGAACAAAGCTTCAGGCTTTACAAGCATTTCTCATGTAATCTTTTTACAGCACCAGACATTAATCAAATGGGTTAGTTGTAATTACTGTAATTGTTGGGGCTTTGTAAATTGTAAATTATAGAGTGTTGTCTAGACCTACTCTATCTGTAAAGTTTCTCGAGATAACTCGATATAACTCGTTATGATTTGATACTATAAATAAAATTGAATTGAAAATTGAATTGAATTGTGTCTAGGTTTAGTCCCTGAATTGAAAGACCTGTGAACCAATGACAAGAAAAACCACTGCTGTTAGTATTGGCCAACTGATTGGAGCATTTTGATTCCTGACTACACCAAGCAGTGACATCATCAGATTGTCTTAATTTAGAATGACTAATAGCAAATTCCAATCTTGTGTTTTGATTTTTTTGGTGCGATAATCCCTTTTGTGTACATTAAAATCACAGACTATACTTGTGATAATAGCAATATCAACCTTCTCTTTCTTTTCTCCTGTTCACCCTTAGACACCTTGTCTGTATCCAGTAACGACGCCCTACACCCAGGCTCCAGCCAGACGCTGGGTCCTCACAGCTCACCAGGACCCAAACGTCCTGGGAACACCTTACGGAAGTGGCTGACCAGCCCAGTGCGGCGGCTGAGCTCCGGCAAAGCTGATGGCCACGTCAAGAAGCTCGCCCACAAGCACAAGAAGAACCGGGAAGTTACAAGGAAGAACATGGACACAATGGCCGGCTCGCAGAAGGACTCTGACGACAGCGCCGCCACGCCACAGGACGAGACACTGGAAGAAGTAAGAACAGATAAAGCAGTGGACAACCGACCCTGCCAGATCATTCAAAGAGTTTTGGTTCCGACCTACCAACTGACAATCATTGTTCTCCTCTCTGTCCCCAGCGAATGCGTAATGAGGGGCTGAGCAGCGGTACCCTGTCCAAGTCTTCTTCATCAGGCATGCAGAGCTGCGGTGAGGAGGAAGGAGAGGAGGGGGCCGATGCCGTCCCTCTACCTCCACCTATGGCCATCCAGCAACACAGCCTGCTGCAGCCCGACTCCCAGGACGACAAGGTTGGTCACGCAGGGCAATCTCAATATATTTAAAATGGGCCAAACATGCTTTGCTTCATCAGCAATACGGTGACACACAAATACATGTATAAAATGTTTAGTCAATTAACTGGGGGGAGGTTTGCACATGTGTAAGATAAGATAACACAGATAAGTGCAAGAACACAAAATAAATTCCTGATGCAGAAAGATGAACCTTTTGAACTTTTACACTTGTTCATTTCAGAATTGCTAATTCCTTAAAATATTTTATCTACATTAATCTTAATTTAAGCAGAGTTTTGTGTTTGGTTCCATGTAGAGGTCCACACAAAGCTTACAATAACTTTTACTTTGGCACTAATAACCTTTCTTGTTTTTCTCTTATTTCCTTGATGGTTGCATGTTCCTCCCATCAGCATTACGTTGATTTTTGTTCTGCTTCTCTTCTTTCCCAGTTTCCCTATCTCTCCATGTAAACAAGCCACTCCATCTCCACTTTGGATCCTTCTTTATTGAACTTTTTTCTTTTTCTTTCTTCGACTAAATGTCATTCCTGTGGAGTGTAATTGTTCTACTGTTGCTGAAGTGGATACTCCATCCATGTGTTGCTGCAGTTGTGAGGTGTTTGTGGGACTAAATGGTAAATTCCCATTAAGTCTGGTTTTGAAAAGTTGCCTTTTAAAACGTTGCCTGCTG
Source organism: Perca flavescens (assembly GCF_004354835.1). Taxonomy (NCBI): domain Eukaryota; kingdom Metazoa; phylum Chordata; class Actinopteri; order Perciformes; family Percidae; genus Perca; species Perca flavescens. The sequence continues at coordinate 26,247,622 of NC_041336.1, forward strand.
CAATGCCTTGGACTGGGCTCTGTTGCAGAGGCAAACATTCTCTCCAATGGAGTATTAAGCAACAATGTTTGCTGTAAATAAGTTGTTTGACCAATCATGGCGCTCGTGCTTGAAGAGCAGTCCAATCCTAGAGCTTGCCATTGACCTAAACCCTCCTCATAACTGTTAACCCTGTTGACTCCAACTTGGCCCCAGTTAACCCTTTTATTAGGGAGATCACACCCACCAAGTCCTTATTTGGACATGTGGAATATCGGGGTCCAAACTCAACAATGGTGAGCCTGATCACATTCACAGTAGTAGCCGTTTGAGAATGTATGACTCCTGTTCGAATGCAGCTCTGCCAAGTGTTACATTTGTCATGTTTTACACCTTAACCATTAACTTTCCTTCTTTCTTCCATTTTCTCTGTCCTTTATCAGTCTGCATCTCGTCTGTCCGCTCGTCCCAACAGTTCAGAGACACCCAGTGCTGCTGAACTGGTCAGTGCCATCGAAGAGCTGGTGAAGAGCAAGATGGTGAGATAAAAACTAATAAACAAAACTCACAAGTACACGCAAAGGTGGCGCATTTATACACAGAAGACTTCTGATAGATTACAAGCACACACACACACACACACACACACACACACTTTTGTTCTGGTGTTATTTACAGAGAATGGCATCATGGCCTAACTATTCATCTGTCAGGACTGTGACTCACTGCCAGCTGTCCACTCTTCCAACAAATGGGCATTGCACTGGCCAATATCCCCAACACACATGCCCACTGGCTTACACACAGTGTGGACACATACCAAAGTAAAGTTAATACCTTTAAATGGAACATGCTGTCTAAAAGATGAGACCACATACTGTAAATACTCTTTCAGCTGTTTTTTCCAGCTCAGTGACAGTTCCTTTTTTCTTCAATCTTCTGTTTTTCCCCCTTTGCACTCTGGTCCTCTCCTTGCCTCTGTCCTCGTCTTTCCTCAGTCACTGGAGGATCGTCCCAGCTCTCTGTCGGTAGAGCAGGGCGACAGCAGCTCTCCCTCCTTCAACCCCTCTGACAACTCCCTCCTCTCCTCCTCCTCACCCATCGATGAGTTGGATGAGCGCAAGTCTGGCTTCTTCAAGAGAAGACAGTAAGTTATATAAGCCTGTGTCGTGTTAGTGTATTGATAAACAAAAGCTGCTTGAGTTCAATCAGTTAATCACGTTTGTCTTCATCTGTGTGCTTATATGGAACATTTCTGATGTTCATCCACAGCTGAGTGCATTACATTTGTATTGCACAGTGACAATTTCTGTTTTGTGTCTTCCAGTTATGTGCTTCTGGAGCTGGTGGAGACTGAGAGAGACTATGTCAGAGATCTGGGATCAGTGGTGGAGGTAAAAAAAAGAGACATCCAGAGATTTCTTTTTGGTCTGTGTTTGCTGTATGTTTTACAAACAAGTCGACCGTTCTTCCCTCAGGGCTACATGAGCAGGATGAAAGAAGAAGGAGTTCCAGATGACATGAGAGGAAAAGACAAGATCGTCTTTGGAAACATCCATCAGATCTATGACTGGCACAAAGAGTATGCTTGGCAGTCCTATCCAGTTAACATGCCCTACAATATCCACTACAATTTTTTATTAGAGTTGCATTATCTGCCACAGCGTGCAGACAGACAACATAAAGTAAAAATACAGGCAGTACCAAGTTCCTTAGCAGGTTTAATCACATATTTCTCTCTTGATTGGTCCCCAGTCTTTTCCTTGGAGAGCTTGAGAAGTGTTTAGAGGATCCTGACAGGCTGGCTCCTTTATTTATCAAACAGGTGAGGAACCTATTCACATTTGTTTTGCATTACATTTTTTGTTGAAGGGTGGATTATCAAGTCAACTTTATTGAATTTAAAAGCGAGAGCAAGGAAATAATAGTTTAAACTGTCATATTTTTTCTCACTTCTAAACGCTACCTTTGTTTTCTGGTTTTGTTCCATTTGCAGGAGCGCAGGCTACACATGTACATCGTGTACTGCCAGAACAAACCTAAATCTGAGCACATTGTGTCAGAGTACATTGACACTTACTTTGAAGTAAGATTATTTTTACACCTACCCAAGCCTATATAATGTTCTCCATGTTGTATTATCCAGGTAATCAGTATTTTATTATAGAGATAATAATATGTGTATCTTTCATCAGGACCTCAAGCAGCGATTGGGCCACAGATTGCAGATTACTGACCTGCTAATCAAACCCGTCCAACGTATAATGAAGTACCAGTTACTACTGAAGGTAAATCTACTGAAGTGTTCTTACTTTGCAGGCTGCATTCACACTAAGTAAAAGTAATTTTCATATTGATCAACACAATAAACATTTTTTCTAAACACTTGACCTCTTTAACAGGATCTTCTCAAAATTTCTAAGAAAGCTGGAGTGGATACGACAGAGCTGGAGGTAATGTGATGCCCAGGTTGCCAAGTGATGATGTATAATAATACATTTTTTATACTAAGACTCACATTCTAATCCTCTATCTTTTTTTTTGCTTGACTCTATTGCAATTTGTCTCTTAAAGTTTGTGTTACTCTCATGTTCTACTATAGAAAGCTGTAGAGGTGATGTGTGTGGTCCCCAAGCGCTGCAATGACATGATGAATGTTGGGCGCCTTCAAGGCTTCGATGTAAGACCGCTCTTTATCCTTTCAGAAGTTTCTGCATGTCTGTGCCTGTCTGTGTGTGTGCTTGGAAAACTATACTGAATTAAATAAGGTAGCAATGCAAATAGTTTACCGTGTACCCTGCAGAAATCAATTTCTAATTTCAGTCAACTGCCTCTAGGTGTCAGTGTGCACTAATGTTTGCACATATGTAGTACTGTAGGTAGTTTGTGATGTATTAGACATTGCTTTTGTTTTTGCCCGTCTTGCTTATTCAAAATTTTATTTTTGAAATCTGGCAGTCAAAACATTGACGAGCATGCTGTCCTCCGCTGTCCCTGTCTTCTGATTTTCTTTCTCTCTGTTCTCCCTCTTTCTTCAGGGTAAAATTGTGGCACAGGGCAGATTGCTCTTACAAGACACCTTCATGGTGGCAGACCAGGATGGAGGACTTCTGTCCAGGATGAAAGAGAGGAGAGTCTTCCTGTTTGAGCAGATTGTCATCTTCAGCGAGCCCATAGACAAAAAGAAGGGTTTCTCTTCCCCTGGCTACCTCTTCAAGAACAACATCAAGGTAAGTGCAGCTCAATAAAATGTTAGAGCAAGCTACAGTTATAGCAAAATAAAAGCCTCCCACAGTTGATAAAATTACACTGTCCATGCAGGGGTTAAAGTGGGATCTGGCAGTTTGGTGGAACCCTACGATCTGGGGGGAGGGTGTGCTAACACCACACCAAATTCTATTCTTAAATTTAACATTTTAAATCTTCTTACTACTTCAAAGTGTCTATCCACTACACTAGGGCAGCACAATATATTGTTTGTTTTATCGTCAGAACGCAATATCAACTGGCACAATAAACACATTGCGGAAGGCTGCATCATTTTGCTAAAGACATTGAGAGATTTTTTGTTAGTTGAAAGAAAATATCAATAGGAAACTGCACCTTATAATTTAACTGTCATTCTCTTTTAGTGATGCCTTTTATATTCAATTCAATTTTCAATTTGTTCCAAAATAGAATGTTGGAAATGATTTCCTTTAATTTGTTTAAAATTCAACAAGCAATGTGTTTTATCTTAGCAGAATACTGAAAGCAGCAGAAATGCAGAACTAAGTACACTTTAATGTCTGTTTATTTATCGCAAGTAATATCATTATCGCGATACTCAATAATGTTATCCCATATTTTCCTCATTTTGTGCAGCCCTACACTACACAGCACTTAAGCACATCATTTTTAAAGCTAGTTCACCTGTTACTCTCGTTGTGTTCTTCTTCCAAAACAGTGGTCACCAGGTGCAATTGACTGAAGTAAAACAAAATTATGACTGGTGTGTTAATTGCGTGCCAAATTGCCTCCTAAGTTACAGTATGACCGGTTGCTGACAAGCATTTAAAAGTCTATTTTTTTAAACGGAGGCCAACGCAGTTACTCCACATAAAACACACTGGGGCTACATTCACTTCCAGGTTACTTCACGATGAAGAATGAGGGAAAAACAGCATCACCAAACAATATTTTAAACTAATATTCTCTGTCTAGCTCAGCTAAAAACACTGGATATGCAGCATGTTACTGTGTCATTCACTACCGGGCCGGTTTGTAACTGGTATGCTACCAACAATGTGATCTTCACCTGTTCAGTTGACTTTACCAAATACTGTAGTTGTTCCAGCCCACTTAACTCCCTTGTATACTGTATGTATTGCATGTTCACATACTGATTGTACTGTAGCTTCAAATTAACATTTGTTCGCTATTTAATGGAGAGGTATACCTGTGACCATTGAGTCAACTTTATGGCTTTGCCCTGTTGTTCATTCTCCTGGTCTGTGTGTTTGTTACTGTTCTGTCTAGGAGTTTCTGTTGTGTATGTGGTGTTTATGTTCTGCAGAGCAGGAACCTGCTGAAAATCAGTTTTATACTAAGTCAGGCCCGATTGTTTTTAATCTTTTCCTGTTTAAAAAAAAAAGAAAAAAAAAATGAAATGAGCTTCTTAATCAAAACACTCAGCCATTTTTACTTTTTTCTTTGCCACACTTCCTCTCTCTTCCTTTTTCTTCTCTCTTCGTCCTTTCTTTTCCTATCACTTCAGGTGAGCTGGTTGGGTTTAGAAGAAAATGCAGACGACCCCTGCAAGTTCACGCTCACCTCCAGATCATCGAGTGGCAGCCTGGAGCGATACACCCTCCATTCAATGAGCCCTGGAGTCAGTCAAGTCTGGGTCCACCAGGTCAGCCAGATACTGGAGAACCAGCGAAATTTCCTCAATGGTAAGAGTTTGATGTGCCTATTACTGTGCACACAAAATTACAAGCTTACACCAAAATAATGCTGGACTCCTTTATTGGAAATGTACCATTATTTTTGAGTTTTCAATATTGTACTAGATCTTTTTCAGCCTCTTGGAACTAAATACTTTCCAGTGTTTTCTTAAGGGTTCTGTCTTGATTATTATGAGTTTTTCTTTAAATATGCTTTTGTGTCATGAGTGAAATCTTGCCCCTCATCCTCTCCCACAGCTCTGACATCCCCCATAGAGTACCAGAGGAACCACGTGGGTGGTGGCGGGCCAGGCGGTTCACCCAGCAGTAGCAGCAGTAGTACTGGAGGCCTGCCAGGAGGCAGCAGCTCCAACAGTACCTCCAACATGGGTGGGGGAGGTGGCGGCGGTGGCTCTGGAGGATCAGGGAGCAGCTCCTCTTCTCTGTGCGGCCCTCGCTCCCGACCCTCCCGCATCCCCCAGCCATCCTCACGCCTCCCCCAGCCCGTCCACCACCACCATCCCCCTGGCCCTGAGGGGCCCGACAGATCAGCAGGTATGTGGTCACCCTGCCACCCTCCGTCCCCTCAGTCCCTCCCCTCTAACCCCTACTCAGACACAACCACAAATGGAGAGGTGTTGGCCTCAGAGGTCCCTAAGATGAGGATGCTGAATAGTCCTCATGGAAGTAACAGTAATAACAGTAACAGAGCATCAGACAGCATGGAGGCCAATGTCAGACCGGGTCTGGGGGGCTATGAAGAAAACCAGAAACATCAAACAGCTGGAATACCACAGATGGCTGTGGCTCCTCTTAATTTGCCCCTAAAAAGCCCTCGGGCTGGGACAGTTTCTCCTCTGATTTCACCTCTGTCCCCTGGAGGTGGAGGAAAGGAAGCATTTGTCCCCTCTAGCCCAGCCCATAAAGGTAACTCTTTCTGGGCTATGGTCCCTGCTGTGCCTCCCTCTCCCGCCAGCTGGGCTGGTTCCTTCTCCTACCCCAGTGACAGTGGTGGGGGAGGGGACTCTTTGGGCAGAGGAAGCCATGGGACGCCCTCTCATCACCGCCACTCCACCCACAGTAAGGACATAGACCGCATGAGCACCTGCTCCTCCACCAGCGAGCAGTCCATACACTCCACCCAGAGCAACGGGGTAAGATGCCAAGTTGAGGCCCAGGCTTTAGTGAGGCCTAGAGCTACTCACTAGTCACTAACCCCACCCTCACTGACTGGCTGTCCGTCAGTCACCCTGCCGCTGGCTCTGAGAATGGCTTGTACATGCATCGACTACTACACTGGAGATTAACGGCTATCTGAGTGCACTAACTTCACCGACAGTGTGTGTGTGAGAGAGAATTTTCTGGCTCTCCCAGAATGTACTAACAGTGTGGATCTGACTCATAGAGCAGCTGTTGTATCTGCTTTCTTAGACTCTCTGAGCTTCAGTGTGTGTTTGCCTCTCTACTGCAGCTAATAAACACTAACAGTTGCCAAATTATAAAAAAGAAATAAAAAAAAATACCATTACATTTGATATTTTTCAGTCATACTTCCATGGTAATATCCTCGTGCGATAATCAATGATCTCTGTTCAAAACTTTGTCATGGATGAGGAGCTCTTTCACATTTTACCTCCTTTCTATTTTTGTTCCTTTAATGTTAAACCTCGAGACTACACCAGCTGCTGTTTGCTTTACTTCAACCTGCTCTGTCTCTCTTCAAGCTGAAAGATTGTCTTCTGTATTTTTTGTGGAAAGTTCTTTACTTCAACTTCACTCTGTTCTTGGGAACACAAAGTTCCGTATTTCAGAACTTCTGTCTAATACAATTTCTTCTTAGTCACCACTGTAGATGTAAATGATTGCTTTACCCATTTATATGCAAGATAAATAAAATAATTTTGCAATGCTTCCTGCATGCATCAAGCATAATAGCAAAGTCATTTGTGTGTAACCATCGATCAAATCCTGCATTTGATTGGTGTGAAGCTACTCATACACTTCTGTACTCCCCTTTTTAGCTGTGTGTGTGTGTGTGTGTGTGTGTGTGTGCGTGTGTAAGTGTGTGTGCGTGTATGTGCAGTCTAACCTTGTGCTTTGTTTAAACAGCGTTGTGTGTTTAACTTTAAAGTTTTACACTCTTCTTTGACAGAGTGAAAGCAGTAGCAGCAGCAGTGTGTCCACTATGTTGGTGACCCAGGACTATGTGGCAGTGAAGGAGGATGAGATCAGTGTGGTGCAGGGTGAGGTGGTCCAAATGCTAGCCAGCAACCAGCAAAACATGTTCCTGGTGTACCGAGCCTCCAATGAGCACTGCCCTGCCGCTGAGGGCTGGATCCCTGGCTATGTATTAGGACATACCTCAACCTCAATCACACCCGAACTCCCTGAAGGAACCATCAAGTAAGAATACGAGACACTTGTCCTGTTTTTGAGAAGTGCAAATGTCAGAATTCATCATGATTATGCAAAAACGGAACAGAAACTGAGACTGGTCTGGTTTGCTTTAGAAAATCATTATCATGGCACACAGCACTCCGTATTCGCCGAAAGTCTGAGAAAAGAGACAAAGAGGGGAGAAAGATGGAAAACGGCTATCGCAAGTCTCAGGACTGCCTGGCCAACAAAGTCTCTGTCAAGGTGGATTGTGATTATAATTTTTACAAATCCAATTAATTTGCTCTTTACATTTTTGTTTGTGCAAAACATCTAATGTTGTCCTTACATTTTCATTACAGCTTCTAAATCCCAACTTCATCCATGATGGTATGTACACATTGTTCCTTTTGAACGAGGAGTTGGTGAGTGTGTGCATGCGTGTGTGTGTTAAAACAATCAAGAAAACCTAAAGAGAGAATGAACCAATAAACCTTAATGAATTACATGCTTGAATTGGACATTAAGGCCTTTTAAAATCTATCCCCTCCTGTCATGGGCTGTTACTTGGAAACCTATAACTTTTAACATGCATAGAAATGTGTTTTAAGCTGATTTGGGATTCAAGGTTTTGACTTCTATTTTTTCTCTCCAGCTCTTCCAGAGTTCCTGATCCCTGTTAGGGATGTAGCTTGTGAGGGTGGCGACAGTGTTACTTTCAAGTGCAAAGTGTGTGGTCGACCCCGGGCCACCGTCACGTGGCGGGGACCTGACAACAACACTCTGAGCAACAACGGACAGTACAGCATCACTTACAGGTGACCGCATATATCTAGACTTGAGTTTGAAGTGACTTAATTAAAGCATCAGATTCATGGGATATGATGCCTTAATTCTAAGAAATATAAAATGCTACTGTACGTTTGGCTATTCACAGGAAAATCTGTGGGTTGCATAATGCTATGTGATCAATGGTTTTCTCTCTTGCTCTCTCTCTCTCTCTCTCTCTCTCTCTCTCTCTCTCTCTTTACAGTGAGACAGGAGAGGCAGCTCTCCGTATCCTGGGAGTGTCTGTAGAGGACAGTGGTGTGTACACCTGTGTTGCCACAAATGTGGCAGGCTCCGTCACTTCCTCCGCCAGCCTCAGAGTCTCAGGTGAGAGCCCTGTCATGGTATAAACCCTTTAACTATTCACCACCTCAGGTAGGGTTTGAACCAGTGAAACTGTACACGTTAGTTTAACTTTAATTTCTGTTAAGCAAACAAAAAAGAAAAAGTCCTACTTAAATAGATGCTTTGAAAAGCAAGCACAGCATTGTACTTAATCCAATATAATTGTGTTCTCAGTAACCCCTGATGATGGCAGTGAAGTAATCTGGAAAAGCAGCTTTGAGTCCCACTACACAGAGATCACTGAACTAGGAAGGTAAGAATGTGCCGATTGACCCCCCTTTTATTTGAACTTTTACTGTTTGACTCTTCCTTGACCACATCAAAGCTAATACATTCTAAATATTACTGACATTGTTACCAGTTGCATTAATAGTAGGAGTTAGGTAGTTGTAAATTAGAACTAAGGTTTTTCTTTTTATTTCTTGCTAATTGACTACAATACCTAATATATAATGACTTAGGCTGATCCGACAAATGTAAGTGCATGTATCCTCCCCAACTGATTCTACCTGTTAAATCCAGTCCAGGCAAATACACTATAGTTACAGTAAATGGGAGGGAGAAGAAGTCACAATTTCAAGTAAAGCATTCATTAAATGATTTGAAAGTGTACCTGAGATCCATAGTGAAGGAAAAGTAACATAAAATAGGTATTCATGGTATGGAAAATGGAGGTTGGAGAGGACACTTGTGTGGCTTGTTTGCCGCTTCTCTAACCAAAAATCCTCTACAGTGCAACAGTTGTTGTTACAGTATAGCCTACAGTACAACGTTTATTGACCAGTATTACGTCCAGTAAGTTATACTAGTGTCGTTGCTCACTAGTAAACATTGTGGAGTTGTATGTGTTCTGTACGGATTCCGCCGACTCTAGCGACTGTCTACTTATCAGTTTTCCATCGCTCGGAGATTCCCGTATCTGTTCATCACTGCCTGCTACCGTGAGGCTTTCACCCAAAGTCCCTGCTGATGATTGCAAGGTCTTCACCCAAAGTCACAGTTGTTTGCTTACTGTGTCTGATGGCTCTCCACTGTGCATCAAGGGCATGGCTAATGGCTAACAGACCACTCTCCACGGCTGGCATGATGTTGAACTGTTCCATCACCCAACTGAAGAAATTCAACAACTGGTCTGGCGTGCGCACCCTCGCATCTCGAACACGTCGTCAGGGCGCTGCCACTCCTAGAACTAGTAACGCTGGAGTTTCCATGACAACACTACGCACTGATCGAGATGGAAAACGTGGAAAACATGGAGTGGACCTCACTTTACCCCAGCCAATACAGAGATTCACTGCTGCATCAAATATCAAGATTGAACTTTTCAATGCACAATCCATCACAAACAAATCTTGCCTCATACATGACCATATTCTGGATAAGTGTTTGGATATGATGTGCCTTACAGAAACTTGGCATCAACCAGATGTTTATTCTTTTTGAAATAAGACCTGTCCTCCTGGCTACTGTTGCTTACAGAAAGCCCGCAGCACAGGGCGTGGTGGTGGTCTGGCTGTCATTCACCGAAGTGTTTGATCTTGTCCCCTGTAACCCTGCCTGAGCTGTCTTCGTTTGAATGCCTTGGGTCATTTAAGGGTCAGTCCTTGGCCCCATCCTCTTCATCATTTACATTCTCCCTCTCGGCCATGTCATTGGCCGCTATGGAGTCTCATTTCACTGCTATGCTGATGACACACAACTGTACATAAAATCGAAAACACACCTCTGCAGCTTCACCAATATCATCTCCGTCTTCAGCACTCACCACCTGTCTGGAGGAGATAAAGGTGTGGATGAAACACAATTTCCTCCAGTTAAACAGCTCCAAAACTGAGGCAATTCTTGTTGGCACCTCATATCAAATCCAGTCTTCCTCCATAACCGGTATAACTATCTCTGGTCATGACATTCCCCTCTCCACAACTGTCACCAATCTTGGGGTAAGATTTGACCCACAACTCACCTTTGAAGACCATATCAAAAACCTCTGCAAGATTTCTTTCTACCATCTCAAAAATATTGCAAAACTCCGTTCCACACTCACCTTAGCAGATGCTGAAAAACTGGTCCACGCTTTTGTCTCATCCAGACTGGATTACTGTAACGCACTTCTCATTTGGATCCCTAACAAAAGCCTGCATGCAGGATCCTGATGAAAGTGCGAAAATATGACCACATCACACCCATTCTCCATTCACTTCACTCATTTATTGTTTCTGCCAGGATTGAACACAAGGTCTCCCTTCTTCTTCTGCACCAGCAGTGCATCTATGGAAATGCCCCCCCTTCCACACACCTGAAAGAACTACTCACCCCTCTAACTACAACTCGATCCCTTTTGGAATGCCCTCCCCGACCATTTGAGGGCACCTCAAACTACTGAGACTTTTAAAAAAAGTCTCAAAGGACTAAAAACATTTCTTTTTAGCAGAACTTATGAGTTTTAATTAACCCTGCAAGTCTATTTGTATTTTATATTGATGTTTTTACCATGTTTTTATGATCTTAACTGTAGCACTTTGAGATTTGCTCCAAATGTAAAGTGCATTACAAATAAAATCTATTATTATTATTATTATTATTATTATTATTATTATTATTATTATTATTATTATTATTATTATTATTATATATTCTTCTAACCCTCGCTTGTGCTCCCCAGGGGCCGGTTCTCAGTGACTAAGCGGTGTGACCAGAGAGGGAGTAAACGGACAGTTGCAGTGAAACACATTAACAAGAAGCTGCTGCGTCGAGAGCAGGTGCTGCAGGAGGTCAGACTCCTCCAGACTCTGGACCATCCCAACCTGGTCAAGCTGCTGGACACGTATGAGACGGCCAACAGCTACGTACTTGTACAAGAGCTGTAAGTACAGTTGTGTTTCCCTGTGGCTGTTGTGACTCCTCATTGTTTTAAAAGATGTATTAAAACAAATTGTGAATTTCAAGTCGCCAATGACATACAAATGCAATATGTGTTTGTATTTTCAGGGCAGACCAGGGACGTTTCCTGGACTATGTAGTGAGCTGGGGCAACCTTACAGAGGAGAAGGTGGCTCTCTACCTCAGAGATATTCTTGAAGCTCTCCACTACCTGCACAGCTGGAGGATAGCACACCTTGATCTCAAAGTAAATGCATATACTGAGATCAGTGTAGAGCCAAAGAATTAGCAGATTATTAGTAGTTTGTTAAGAGTTAAGAGTCAGCTTTTAACAACAATTAAAGCTGAGTCTCAGTTTGGCCCAGTGGATGTTCTGCTGTTAAGAACAATGTTTTTTCGGGGTCTAATGTTCCTTTTCCCTGCTCCCGCAGCCAGAGAACATTGTGGTGGAACATGCGTCTTCCCAGCCAGTGATCAAGCTGACAGACTTTGGCGATGCCATTCAGCTGAACCCTTCCTCCTTCTACATCCATCCTCTCCTGGGGAGCCCAGAGTTTTCTGCTCCTGAGCTGATCCTGGGTCAGCCTGCCTCACTGATGTCTGACCTTTGGAGCTTAGGTCTGTAACTAAGCACAAGTAGTTTGTAAATTGTATATAACACCATAAGAAACTTATTTATAAACACATAGTTTGGTAATATATTGTGCAGGTGACTTGATAAACATAACCCGTAATTTCCTGTTGCAAACCAATTGACTGACCGACCTATTTTATTGATTTATCTCCTGGTGTATTGAATGGATGATTTATACAGGGGTGGTGACCTACGTTGTACTTAGTGGGGCCTCTCCCTTCCTGGACGAAAGTTTGGAGGAGACGTGTCTGAACATCTGTCGCCTGGACTTCAGCTTCCCCGAGGACTACTTCCAGGGTGTGAGCCCAGCTGCCAGGGACTTTGTCTGCCTGCTGCTCCAGGGCGAGCCGGAACGACGGCCCTCTGCAGCGTCCTGCCTGCAGGAGCCCTGGCTCCAGCCTCGAGATGTGATAAACTTTGACGCTGGCCATGCCACCTTAAATCCTACGCAGCCACCGCCGCTGCCAACATCTCAGAATCATCACACCTCACATCTGGATACCTCCAGACTCATTTCCTTCATCGAGAGACGGAAACACCAGAACGATGTTCGGCCCATTGGCACCATTAAGGCCTTCCTTCACAGCCGCCTGCTCAACCACGTCTAACAAACAGCTCACTAGGTAGATGTAGGGTTGGGTATCGTTTGCTTTTTTTTCGATTCCGGTGCCAAATCGATACTTTTAAAACAGTGCCGGTGCCCAAACGATGCCTGAACCGGTACTTTTCAATAAAGTTAAAAAAAAAAAAAAGAAGAAAAAAAAATAAGGGTAGTAAACAACAGTCAGTGACTTGTTTATTGCTAAGGCCATGGTCAAAATTAAAGATTTAATAATAACGTAATAACTATAACAATAACCATAACTTATTTCACCAGTAAATTGCTGTTGAACCCCAGATGGGAAAAGGGTATTTTACAATTACTGTCAATGCACCACGAGGCTACCTGTTTTAAGTGAATCTGTGTTGTTTAATTCCGACAATGGCACCTGCAAGTGAACGCACCGTCTGTGTTGTTTAATTCCGACAACGGCAGCTGCAAGTGAACGCACCGTCTGTGTTGTTTAATTCCGACCATATAAACATACTGTATATCTATGAATTGCTGAGCAGACTGTTGCATCCCGCTGTTGAAGTCCTCCACAGTGAAATACAGTCACACTTTACACTGTTTAACGTTAGCTGTCAGCATTTTAACCGTGATTAAGCCAGCTGCTAGCTAAAGGTAGGCTAACGTTACATGCTGTCAGGTGTAGTGTAAAGTCAGGCACCGAAATGAGGCACCGAAACTTTCGTTCTTATTCGGTCTCGTTACTACCGTTTACGTCGGCACCGGTTCCCTATTGGCACCGAGTTTCGGTACCCAACCCTAGGTAGATGTGACAGCAACATGTACTGTAGAGACCTGTTGTCTGCATTGTTGTGGTATAGAAGGAATTCCTGACTGGCCAGCACACTATGGAGGATGGGTAACAAGTTAACTTTGTTCAGTTGAGCTGTGTTACTGAGAGGACCACCAGCAACTTTTCCACAATGATCACCTTTTCCTTCACTAAGCCTCAAAAGTCCTGCTGCTGCTGACTGAGCGACTCTGCTGATAAACCCTTTGACTCTCCCCAACTCCCCTCCTGAACACACCTTGGCATATTGTCACTATGCCTGCACAACAAATGAACTGCTGGAATCAGTTTGAGCTTTCAAACCTTGACTTAGCAGGGAGAGAAAACCGAGCTTTCTCAACAAGCTTTTCTCAGCAAGCTTGAGGAAGTCGAACAGTGCTGAACAGAGAAAATATGATACTGTATAATAAGAGAAATTCAGGCTGCTTTCGGTTGAACACGAGAAAATGTTTTTTTGTAATGAGAGATTACTTTTTTGTAAATGAAACCATGTACAGTGAGGAAACAGAGAACTGTCTTTATTCATACCTTTTGGAAAACAAAGGTGAGTTAGTACGTAAAATGAAAACAAAGGAGGAGTGAGATGTGTGAACAAAGTGGCACCCATCAGCAGGGTCCACTTATTCTAGAGTAAGATAAAGACCAAGACCATGTTTTCCACAAACACATTATAGTTACATTCAGTGCAATAGTTTGCTTATCTTTATGTCCCTGTTCAATTTAAAAGGTATAATCTTTTCAGTTTGTGACACTAAGAGAAACTAAATCAACTTCAACAAGCTATTCGGCAAAGCTTCTCCGGTTTTTACCTGCATTCGCCTTATTTGTAAATAACGAATTCCTGCCTTTCATTATCATTTTGAAGAATTTGTCTCAAATGAACAAAATCTATTTCATTTGCAGAGTATTAGTGACTCCATGCAGTTTGTTGGTAAGTCGCTTCCTGCGGAACCTCAGCAGCTGAATTATCACCATGAACAAACCGCTACTAGAAATGCACTCGTATTTTGCATTAATTCCCATGTGCAATGTTGCAGCTTTAACATTTATGCAACTATTTATGAAGACTTTGTGTTGTAGCCGTATTCTTAAAAAGGCATGTACGTACCTGGTACTGCGATAGATGTCTGTATTGTGTTAACTCTTACGTATTAAGTTCATTATTAATATCTGCAAAACCTCCCCCAGACAAGAGGCGGGTTTTCAGAAATAATGTATAAAAAAATGTGTATCTATAAAATATAGGCACTTATGCTTTCATTTTGTCATTGTTCTGTTTTTATTTTCTGTAACAATACCAAAGTTGACTATGCTTTTTTTTTCCTGCTCAAATGTTTAGATTTTTGTTTCTCATGTTAAGTTATAACAGACCACACTGAACCAGGACATGTGAGTGTTACACAGGTCCAGTCTGGATTTATTTATTCTTATTGTTATAAGAAATTGTTTGGTGGATTTTTGCTGAAAAAAAACAACAATATTTCACTTGTCTTTTTTCAAGCTGTGCACAAAGTGGTTTGCTGTGTAGGTTTGTTTGGCTTTTGTAGGTAGATACTGGTGTATGTCGCTCGATTATTTTTAGCATCTCAGTTGTACGTCATAAGACAGACTTGGTTGACGTTTTTACCAAGCAATAGGTCTGGAAAAATGTCTCATCGTGGACCATTCACCACGAACTTTAATTTATTGAAGAATGCATTAAACCTTTAGGGAGACACACAAATATTGTACCACCAACAGTTCAAATGTATCCCTTTGATAAATTTCATTCAGCATTAACAGGTATCTGCCGTGAAAGAGGTCTCTTCCAGTTATTTTGAATAAGTTGATGTATTTCGGTTACAAAGTTGTTGAAAACTTTTTTTTTAAGTGCCAGTTGAGGGAGCCAACCTAGAGAGGTGGGTGGAACTTAAAACGTGCAGACTTTCTTATTTTATCTGAAGGCTGTAAGAGTTAATATCTGATTTAATGTTAAACAAGTCAATAACATGTTGAGTTAAATGACTTTTGTCGGTCTGTACAGTCTTTCATTTTGTGTCATTTTTATTTATTGGTGTGGATCTAGGTTTCCCAAAATCATGCTGTTAATCGGTTTATCAAAATTCTCTTAAAGCCTATTCATGGAAGAATATGATCTAAGTAATAAAATGCCTTTGGGAAACCCAGCCTATACATGATGTAAAGATGTACAGAGAGGGTCAGGCAGTTTGCCCACACCCAGGATGTAAACCTCTTAACTATGTCATATTTTAAATACACATAGAACAAGACTGCAGCAATGTCATTTTGAATGTCTTATTATGACTTATTTTTACTTTTGCATGTATATTTCTTTGTACAGAAGATTGTGTTTACATGTTACTAAGTGTTGTAAATATTTTATTTTGTCCTGTTATTTTGCCATTAAACGTACAAGGAACAACTGGTGTCGCCGAAACTTTGTGTGCACATACAGTAGGCTCACATACGCCCACCCATGATAACGTTTGCCTTGAAACTGGTATTATTCATTCATTATTTCCCATAACCTTTGAGGGATGGAAAGCGAGACAATGCTGTTTTCCTGGAATGAGTAAAAGGCAGGGAAAACCCCTGAACAACAAAATTAATCAAAATGAATCAAAACGGCAATCATAAAAATCTTCTATACGGTGACATAAAGGCTTATTTTACACTGAATATTTGTTTTCACTTTAAACTATAGGAGCCGTCAGAAAAGAAACACATCAGCTTGTGGTTCGAGGTTCTTTTCATATTCTTGCATACGGGTGACCATGATTGTGTTATGTAGGCCAATGAGTGGAAGTCCTGAAAAGCAAGATAATAAGACAAAAACAAGAAGAACGTGCACGTAATACTAAGCGAATGTATTTACTCTGATCAAGATCTGTGTCTGTGATAACCGATAAAAAAAGAACCAGAGAGGTGTTATGATCTTATCTGTCCTCTGCAGATGCTGCTGCCGTGCATGAATCATTAGACCGTACAATTTCCCCACCTCCTTAACCCACTTCCACTGTGTTTCACTACATCAAAAGAGAGAAGTTACCAGAAAGACATTAGTTAATGCTTTGATGCACATGTATGTTTTCTTTAAAGACACCACAGAAAATGTATTATTAGGATGTCATTTATTGTGGCCTTGTAAATTGAACACATTTAAATATGTATTTAAATGTTTGTTTTACCAGTTCACCTGCAGTACCTGTGTTGCTGCAAGCGACTATATAGAAACAAATTATGTACACGTGACTAACACCTTCATATCAGGTGTGAAATATGTGTTGTTTTTCTCCGCAACAGCAGCAGCAAATATTTTGCATGAAACCACAGAGGTCATGTTTGTCAAAATCTCGTGCTCAAAATCTCATGCAAGAGCTATTACATGTAAAGGTGGAGCATCCTGGCATGGTGTCTCTTTTGTTATGGTTTACACATCTGGTTGGTCTACTAAAAAATGCTGCATATTTCCATTATTGATTATATGATTTCTTTGACCATTTCTTCCAGCATCCACACAATATTTCCCCTTCTTTAACAGCTCATCTATGGTGGCTTCTGGGTAATTTTCTGTCTCTGTCACCCACTGAATTCAGCTTTCAGTCATACACCGAAATCCCTGTCTGACACTTGTTTTCATGGTTTAAATAAGTGAAACCCTGAGAAACGCTGGATGACCGAGATATCAAGTCATCTAGGCCTTTGACCATTAATTTTTCTCAGCACTTTCTGAAAAATACTTAGAAAGTCAATCAAAAGGACATGATTGTCACCTACACACAAACAGTATGGACTGTAAAATGATTAGCAAATGTACAGTACGCCCCATTTTCAACCAGGTTCTGCAACACCACTTGGTGGCACTAGAGAACTGATTGAATGGTTTAATAATCACCAGCGAGGATATTATACAATGTGAGGACAGTCTCTCACATTGTGGAAACTCAACTAATGTTATTAGTCAGTTCCATGATCAAAAATAAATTGTGGCTGTAGTACTCTGGAAAATTATTTATTTAGTTTTAAACTCTCGTTAAAAAGTCAATTAGTTTGTTTTGTCTGTTGTTGTCAGCTGGTCCACAAGCAATGCGAGTCTACCCCAAACGCGAAAGTCTGTCTGCCTGTCTGTCTGTGCTGAGTGAGTGAGTGAGTGAGTGAGTGAGTGAGTGAATAAGTGAGTGAGTAAATGAGTGAGTGAGTGAGTGAGTGATGAAGTTACACCATTGGTCAGTGAATGCATGACGTTGGTTCCAGTTGCAGCTTCCTCATTGGCTGTCAAAATAATTGGAGTGACAGCGAATCATCCATGAGTGTGCATAAAGTTAAAACTCTGATAAGACAAACCAGAGACGGTTTAGAACATAGCCTATAGAGGATCTTTTGATAAACTACTTTGCACTACTAAATCATCTTTAAATAGAACCATCTAAAAGTTATGATGCTTGGGGCCATCGAAGCAGAGAATAAAAAAAACAAAAAACAGTGTGTGTCCAGCACACACAAAACGTATAAACTCACACACACACGTGCTCCCTGAAGAGGAATGAGGATAAAAGGACTTTGGAGACCCTGATTGGCTGTATTGTTTCGTAAAAGTTAAACTTACTTGCACATGCACGCTCACAAAAGGTTTAGAACCATGGATACAGCTTAATTTAGGACAACTTCTAATTTTCATCATACCAAAAATAATGGTAAAAAAATAATAATTCAGATTCAGATTTTTGTTCTGCATTCAGGTGGTGCACTCACGTTATCATATAACGTTAAAGTACTGTTAAGTTACGTGTTTCAGAATCTCTGAAGAAGGAGAGGCTTGGTCCAAATGCAAGGTTAACACAAAGATTTATTAATAAAAATGATAAGTCAAAATACAGACAATTACGCTGCAGCGGGCCTTGGAAATAGTTGCTTAACCCTTAAGTTTCCACATCTATTCTGCCCATAGACAGTATACAATGGACCAATAGACCCCGTTGCTCTGGACGGAGACCAGTGAAGGATATTAGAAGCACTTTTCCGGTGATCTCTTGCTTTACTGCGCAGCCTCCAACTGACAGAGACAACGTAAATGTGACGTGAGCAACGTGTCTGAAAGTTGTAAGTCTTCTGGTAGCTGTGACAAGAGAAATCTCAATCATTTCCAATCTTACAGAGATGGAGAGCGCAGGTATATGTAAGAAGATAACATAAGCACAGGCTAATTATTGCTAACTAATATGCTAGTTAACATTAGTAATTAAACCTAAACAGCTAATGTAAGTCGAAACTGCCTGCGAGCTTCTCCTGTACTATACGGTAATTCCTCTACTGTGCGACAGTAAGTCACTTGGTTATGACACAATCGTTAGCTTATTTTTACAAATAGAGTCTTTAAACGCTTCAGATGTAAAGTTATTTGCAGTCAAGTGACATAAAAAAAAAAAGGCGGTCAGTGTAATGCTAACAAGAGGTGATCGCTTTGTAGCAACAAAATGGCGCCATCGGAGGTCCGCGTTCTGAAGCGAAGCTTACCCCCTTGATTCTGCCCCGAATCACGGTTGTCCCCCTGCTTTATTCCTCCAATCCCAGGGGCGGTTACTTTTTTCCTTCGTGAGTAAGAGCCTTCCTCATAGGCTCTTTGTTGGCATGGTGACAGGTTAGATGCGTCTTGTGGGTTTTCTTCGCTGTCCAATTAGGAAGAACATGCTCTAAATTCTGCCCCCTAGGGGTCATTTGTACCCACAGATCAATAGGATCTAACATGCAGATGTCGAGTCCTTACAAGTTTACAGGAATTAACATTCTATTGTCCTAACCCAGACTAAAGTAACAGGGGTTGGAGACTGATAGAGGCAGAAGTTTATTTCCTGCTGTGTGGCAGAAGGTTTCTCTTTATATGATAATAGTTGGTTTTAACCTAATCAATTTAACCAAAGACAGGAAGAGAGGGGGAGAGAAAGGCTCTGTCTTTACCTATTGTTTACAGAGACAAAAGGTGGTGATTGTGATAATCAGATCAGTCTGGACCTATTCTTTACAGTCAAATACATTAATTCCTATTTTCATTACCTGGTTACAGCATACAATTTA
Organism: Perca flavescens; assembly: GCF_004354835.1. Lineage (NCBI taxonomy): Eukaryota > Metazoa > Chordata > Actinopteri > Perciformes > Percidae > Perca > Perca flavescens. The sequence goes on from NC_041336.1 coordinate 26,267,061, forward strand.
TTACTTAAAACATAAAACATACATATTAAAATCAGCATTGTTACAACTTTATTTTGCAAACGGGAACGGGGGCCGACAACGCCACCTAGGTTTTGGCTGAGGCCTAGGACCTCTTAAAACTACAGAGATTCCAATTTAAAGATAAAAGATTAAAACAAGTCCTTTATATCGGGGGAGAGCAGTAAAACCAGTGGTGTTTAAAACAGTGAGTAAAAACCAGTTTGAGGGATAACAGATTTATTTAAAGAAGAATAAAACAATTAAAGTTCCTCCTTAAAAGAATTTAAAAACAAAAAGCACAACCAAAAATCAAGCTAAAATAGTACAGCAGAACAGGAGTGGGAGGTTAAAAAGACAGTCCACAGGTCTCCGCTGGCGACCAGCTTCTTCTCGCTTGGCTCCTCTCCTCGGGCATAGAGCGGAAGGGAGAAGTTTCACCTTCTCCCATTGTTGCCGCTAGCGATCGGTGTTTGCGTTTTCCTCGGTGTACACTTAGGCTCCTCCAGACCAGGGACGATGCTGTTCTCACTGGCGTCCCAGTCTCAGTGTCCTCCTTCATGTTCCCAGTGTCCTCCTTCATGCTCCCAGTGTCCTCCTTCATGCTCCCAGTGGCCTCCTTCATGTTCCCAGTGTCCTCCTTCATGCTCCCAGTGTCCTTCATGCTCCCAGTGTCCTCCTTCGCTCCTCCCTGTTGCTGTTTTGCCATTTTTATGTCTAAAAACAGTCAATCCAAACCCCTGGTCCCCAGGTGCATGTCCTCATAAAAAGATAAAAACACAGCAAATCCAAAGTAAAAGAATGCTTAAATAAAATCAACTTCCGCCCTGTGACATATGAATGTGCAAAGCATGGGCTGATCGTCACGGCTCATTGAAGCGGAGACGAGACTAGCTAGCATGCAATGCTGAGAGTTCTAACCACAACCACTGCTGCGTCCTTCAAGACATGCCCTTCGGGTGAAATACCAAGTTTTTAGGGAGTCACATATAGGCCGGAGCAGTTTGTGAACAGTAGGCTACAAAAATGCACTAAACAATTGCATCATAGGTCAAGGTTAGCATTATTGTACCTCGGCAAAGGTAGGTTAGAAATAAAAAGTTGCATGTGACAGCAACCTTAATAACAGTAAACACCAGTTTAATGCACATTAAGTGAAGCAAATCAAAAACAAACCCAACAGGTGCATGCGGGGTGTGGCTAGCATTCTAAAATGCTAAAGTTTGTAAGTAAGAAGGTAGAGCAGATTGAGGAGGACTTCGAGGACAGATGGGTAATAGACTAACTTACTGTGATAGTTGTGGTTGTAACCGCTGTTAAATATCTATGGTTGTAAATCTCTGCAGAGGAGAACGTTAATGTTGTTAAGCAAGCATTGTGTGTGTGTGTGTGTGTGTGTGTGTGTGTGTGTGTGTGTGTGTGTGTGTGTGTGTGTGTGTGTGTGTGTGTGTGTGTGTGTGTGTGTGTGTGTGTGTGTGTGAGAGAGACTGCAGCACCCGTGGAGTTTGTATTGTTTAAACATGTCAGTGTTAGCATTTTTATTCTACTGTTGATTTATCATGTGGCTTAATATTGCTTGTTTACGCAATGTGGTATTGTCTGCTATTTTTGTTGAATTGTCGAGGTTTTTCTCTTTTTTGACTAATTCTAGCGAGGCTAGATTGAGGAAATCGGTTGTATAATTGATCAATCTGTACCTAAAACAGAGACCTGAACACACAGGGTGAAAAGAAGATCTGCAGCAATGTGCAGTACAACAAAAATATGGTGTTTTTTGAAAATTAAACCATGTAAATCTATTCTGGTACAACCTTAAAATACAATTATGAACAGAGGTGTCAAAAGTATTCACATTCATTACTCAAGTAGAAGTATAGATACTAGGGTTTGAAAAGACTTCTGTAAAAGTTGAAGTATCAACTCAAGCTTTTTACTCAAGTAAAAGTGTAAAAGTACTGGTTTCAAAACTACTTAAAGTATAAAAGTAAAAGTAATGTAAGGGGGAAAAATGCCATTAAGGACAAAAGCTTAGCCCGCCCCACAGTTTATAGTGCACTACCCCACCTCCACAAAAAACATTTTTCTAAAGGCCATAATGACTATAAGGTTATATTAAAATCAAACCTGCAAACTCAGAAGGGCTAAAAAAGGTGACACATCTGATGTTTCGGTTCCCTCTAACGTCTGTTTTCGGAGCATCAAAGAGAAGCGCAGGCATTTAAGTAGCACCTAAATACACTCTTAGAAGAGATGTGTTAAAAAATGACACACAAAAACGTGTTGTTACACATTTAACACATTGTGTGTGGATTTCTACATAATAGTGTAAAACATGTGTAAATAATGTGTAAAAAGGCTTAACACAGTTGATGTGTTGGACAGTGAATCTGAATTCTGCCCAGCAACAGCGTCATCCTTTTTTCGCGGTCATCCATATTCGCGCCACAGTGAGTCGCTAAAGAAAACTGCCACAGTCCTCTCCAAGGAGAAGGGTTAGGATCGAGACTCCAAACTCCACGGTAAGCACTATTTTATCTTAACATAATGCAAATATCTCGACGTTTTCGAAGCGTCTGGAAGTTGGTGATCATCTGACAAATACGATATTTTTTGAGTTATCTGGCAATGTCAGGGTTTAAAGAATTTAGAGCCGTTAGATCTAGCTAGCTAACATTAGTTAACATCACATTAGCTAGCTAGCCGCAACTATCGTACATTAATTTAAAATCAAAATATCAGTGCTGTAACTTTAATAATCTGTAGCCACAGTATTTAACGTCTTAGGTCGGTTGCTGGAAGTTAACTGACGGTTACCGAACGGTAACGTTATTACCCGTTATTCCTGAACGTTACCGGAGCCTTCATACTTGGCTCTCATATCGGTTTTATTTTTGCCTTAAATGGTACAGTAATCTCAACTGGGAATATAGCTAAAGCTGGAGACTTGTCATCGAACCAAAATGTAAAGGTAAATTTGCCATGTAGCTATATAATCTGCCAACTAACGTTAAATCATAAAAAGATAAACGTTAGTCTTATTCAGGGGCCGTCTAATGACTGGCGATACCAAACTTCCATTGGGATTTTGAAGTTTATTTTTACCCGGCTAATTACCAAAAATGACACCATGTATAACTAATTTTGAGACATTTTAGTAAGACAGTGCTTTGCTTCTGTTAAGTCGGCATGAAATCTGGTAAACGGGGATCGGAGTACCAACGGTCGAAAAACGTCAATAATTAGACGGTGACAGATTTGTAGCCTCTGAGCTCAAGACCGCTCCTCGCTTTTCTGCTCCTCTTACTGTTGTGAAATCATGTTAGAAATTTTAAGTAAAGCATTAAAGCTGTTTATTTATGAAAATTAAAGGGGTTACTGCCCCCCCACACAAGTAACGTTAGACCATATTTAACGTATATGTGTGTGTGTGTGTGTGTGTGTGTGTGTGTGTGTGTGCGCGCGCGCATCTGTCTCTTTGTGTGCGTGTGCATTTGTGTCTGTGTGTGTGCGCGCGCGCGTGCATCTGTGTCTTTTGTGTGTGTGTGTGTGTGTGTGTGTGTGTGTGTGTGTGAGTGAGTGAGAGAGAGAGAGTGAATGAGGGTCTGACTAGTCCGATTTCACAGCTTTTTTCACCTGTCCAGATTGGACCAGGTCCACTATACCTAGACTTGTCAAATCGGCACTATCATGGTTTTGATTCTGGACCTGGTCCAATATGGGCAATGTGATAAAAGCAGTGAAATCTCAGTTTTTTCATTTTCATAAATACAATAAAGCTTTCACAAATGTGAAATGGGTTTCAGCTTTAATGGTTTACCTAAAATGTCTAACATGATATCACAACAGTATCCTAAGAGGTGCAGTGCAGAAAACCGTGGAGTGAAATGTAAGTTACATTTCCCTTAAATGGCGAATCAGAGGCTGCGAATCTTATATATTTAATCACATTTGACTTTGCAATTAGTACAATTATCAATATCACAATCAATTAGATTTGTACTTTAATTTTTTTCATTTTTGCAGGAAGGGAGACATGGGCCGCAGGAATCTGTGAAAGTTCTTGCAACTACTTTTAAGAATGGAAATGAATTGAAAAGAAAAATTTACAGTGTCCAAAGCACAACAGAGCTTCTGGAAAAAACAAGTGAATTGGGATTTGTCCTTGACCGGATTTTAAAATTTAACACAGATTTCCAAGAGTTTACTGATGTTGACAGTAGTGTGCAGATAAGTAACCTTGACAGATTCCAAGTGCACTTTTCAGAAGCATCCCATCTTCAAACTGTCCCAAGAGAAGTCTGTCAAACGCAGGTACATTTTTACCATAATTTATTTTGGATCATGTGTATAGCTAGTCAAATTGTGTTTCAGAAGAGTCAGACAGACTACAGAGAAGACAGAGAGTCTTAACTTTCTGCTCTGCTCTTAATTATCTGTTCAGCCTACACAGGAGCCGGATCAGCAGGCTGGTCTGAGGCCTCTGCTTGAAATGAAAGTTCCAGAAATATTTGATGAACTCCAAACTAAGGCCATTGTTACAGAGAAGACCCGAATGAAACTCATTAAAGTTTGCATCTCTGACTTAGTGGAGAAGCATGGATTGTAAGTACAGTATATGAACATGAACTATATATTATTTTTGTATCTTATAAGAATGGTTATACGAATAAGCCCACTTGTCATGATTGGACTATTTTAAAAATGTACAGCATATGTGCATTGAATGTAATTGTGAATGTCGTAAGTGTATACATTACAATGGGGGGATAAAGTATACAGACATTCTCATTTGCTTGATACAGGGCACATTTTTTGTTAACAGTTGCTTTTTCATCACACATTTGACAGTAAGGACTTGTCATGTCATTTTTAAAAGAAGAGAAAAAAGGTCTCATGAGTTGTTGTCTGTTTGTTTGTTTGTTCCACTAGTTATCCGTCCACTATTGAAAAGGTGGTTCTTGCAAAGAACATCATCACCATCTTCCCATCGCTTAAAGTCCAAATTGATGGCAGAGGAGAAGGCTTTGTGAGTATAAAGTTGCTTAGTTGAAAAGTGGGTAGAGCTAGCTATGGGTGTGCAATGCTTAAATATTGAAACAGGGAAATAATCAAGAATGTTATAAAACACATTGGATGATCAGTTCTACTTCCATTCAATGATATTCTGTAACTGTAATAATTATTTAAAGGAGCAATATGTACCGTATTTTCCAGACTATAAGTCGCTCCGGAGTATAAGTCGCATCAGTCAAAAAATGCGTCATGAAGAGGAAAAAAACATATATAAGTCGCACTGGACTATAAGTCGCATTTATTTAGAAATTAATTTCACAAAATCCAAGACCAAAAACAGCCTTTTTTCATCTGTCAACTACACAATAGCACACAGAACAACTACCAGGGCGTGGAGACGTAACTGCACCGTGACAAGCACATTGAATCGCGATAAGCCGATTAGCTTTCTTTGTTTTCTATATTGCAGTAAGAGTTACCTTTTCTCCAGTCCCTCACAAGTTTCTCTCTCACTCCAAACTTTCTTTCTGCTGCTCGATTACTGTTTTAGGCTGCACAGAGATATCGGCAGCGCACAGGGCTCTGCAGCCTGCGTAAAGTCACTGTTTCTGGGTTAGTGGACAACCAAACGCCGCTGCCCTGACTGAGCTCTGCGGGGCTCGGCGGGCCACTGCCCGTCCACTAACCCAGAAACAGTGACTTTACGCCGGCCGCAGAGCCCTGTGCGCTGCCGATATCTCTGTGCCCGAGGAGCAGTGCTTGGCTGTAGTCTACTTCCACCAAATATAGTCCCAGTCAATATCTGCCTAGGAAATCATCTAGTCTTAATCTGCATTGCTATTTTTATTTGAACACGCAGGCCACAAGAAGTAATGAGGTTTTGTTGATGTTGTTGTTGGGGTCACTTTTACTCGCGACATGCTACACGGTCACTATAGATTCCATTCATTACGCTAAGCTAAGCTAGCAGCGGTGCCGCTGGACTAAGACAATGCATGCACCGAGACAAAAATGCATTTAAATATAGAGGAGACGGTGAATAACCCTATTTCATCAAACGGTGGCGTATTCCTTTAAATCATAAAATGACCACAATATGTCATCAGATATTAAGGAAACATGCTAGGTTGAAATACTTTCTTTTCTGACAACAATGCTAAAGCCAGTATTTTCCGTTTTGAAATTTCCATTCCGGTCCGAAAATTATTTGATATGTCTTTTTCCCCTCTTAAATCTCAGGAGCATTTCTTCGATCCAGCATCACACTCTGGGTTTTTGGAGATGAGACTTCGCAATATCCGCCGGAAGCTAGAGGAAGGCCAGCGGCGTTACAGTTGGCACAAGAGGTGCCGAGATGTTGAAGAGATGTCAAGTTCTGTGCAGGATGAAGGGGACGGCAGCGAAGTCAGAGAGCTCATCAACCTGATGAAAAGGCTGAGGCCTTCTGCAGAAAACATGTCCTCAATCAAATCAGCGATGCAGAAAACATTCACCTGGCGCAGATCGTGGATATCCAAACATTCCCCCACCATGGAGGAAATCTTGCAAGAGTATCCACGCTTCTTGGATATACCAACACTGGTAGGTGTCTTTTTGTACCCCTTGCTTAAACCGGAATGCAGCAATCAAACTTATGTGTACATGTAGATTAAAAGCAATTATAAACAAGTACCGTGTTTTCCGGACTATAAGTCGCACTTTTTTTCCTACTTTGGCTGGTCCTGCGACTTATAGTCAGGTGCGACTTATATATCAAAATATATATAATTTAACATGTTTTTAAATGTTAATTCATACTGAAAACATTACCTACAGCCGCGAGAGGGCGCTCTAGGCTTGTGACAACTAGAACGCTGCTCCTAAAGACAACTGAGAAAGAAAAGAGACAAACTGCAGGTAGTAAAATATGCAGCCCCGAAAACAGTAATCGAGCAGCAGAAAGAAAGTTTGAGATGAGGGAGAAACTTATGAGGGAGACTGGTGAAAAGGTGACTCTTACTGCAATGAAAAACAAAGAAAGCTAATCGGCTAATCGTGGGCTGAAAGATGGCCAGAGCTGGAGGAAGGAGTCTGGAGGGGCTCGTTCACGGTGCAGCTTCGTCTCCACGCCTTTTAATACCTCCATGCTCCACGCCCTGCTAGCTAGTTGTTCTGGTGCTATTGTATAGTTCAATAACTGTTAATGTGTTACGTTAACATACCGGACACCTACCGTATTCAGCGTATTGTTCTGTGTGCTATTGTGTAGTTGAATAACTCTTGTATTTATAATCTAAATAAATGCGACTTATAGTTCAGTGCGACTTATAGTCCGAAAAAATACGGTAATGATAAATTGAAGAGGCTTATATATTATGTGTCTCTGTCCACTGCAACCACCCAGCTTGATACAGAGTTTGGTAAAATGCATCAAGGAAAGGGGACCTGTTCCTAAGGCGGTGGGAGGCCAGCATCATGCCAAGCTGAAAGCTGTTGCCGCCAGGGAGAAGGGTGATGTTGCATCTCTTGTTGAAGGGATGGAAGACCAAACTGATGGTATTTTTGTTACATTTAATTTCTTCAATTTTTCCACAAAATTATTTAATATGCTTATGTTTACCTCTCTTCTTCCCCAACCACACACCCCCCGATTCTTGTTTGCAGATGAGAAGTGCTACATTATGTTGGTTGTCCTTACTCATCTCCTTCCACCAGTTGCAGCAAGCCGCTGTAGCGTCAAGTCTGCGATTACACAACTCGTTGATTTTGTGCGGTATGTTTGATGGGAATCTTGAGTTAATGTTGATAATCCTCGACAGGGTGTCTGCACATCCTTAAATTGTCTTAAATTCAATTTTATGAATATTAGGCCTTAAAAGTCATTATAGTCCACATTTCTGATTTAAATTTGTTTAAAGGAACACACCGACTTATTGGGATCTTATTCACCGTAACCCAAGTCGATACAGACCCTTCTCATCTCAGTGCGTGCTGTAACGCTGTCGGACGTCTCCAGCGGCATCAGGCCATCACATAACATGCAGGTGAATGGTTCCACCTAACCTACTGCTCCCAATAAGTGACAAAATAACACCAACAAGTTCCTATTTACATGTTGTGATTTATAGAGTCACAGCGTGTACAAAAAACAACGTACCATGAGACACAGCCATCTTCTAACTGTAAACAAACCGGGAACTATATTCATTCTGCTGCTTGGGCGGAGTGATTTGCTTTGCAGCAAGCCTGTCTCACTCCGCCCAAGCAGCAGAATGAATATAGTCTCATGGTACGTTGTTTTTTGTACACGCTGTGACTCTATAAATCACAACATGTAAATAGGAACATGTTGGTGTTATTTTGTCACTTATTGGGAGCAGTAGGTTAGGTGGAACCATTCACCTGCATGTTATGTGATGGCCTGATGCCGCTGGAGACGTCCGACAGCGTTACAGCACGCACTGAGATGAGAAGGGTCTGTATCGACTTGGGTTACGGTGAATAAGATAAAGTCCCAATAAGTCGGTGTGTTCCTTTAAGGAGAGTTATATGCACATTATGTAGGTGCAAGGCTATCAGAAAGCAGTTTGGAAAAAGCCATTTAAGTTTATTGACAACAATGTCATAAAACATATGTGGCTTGGAGTTAAGTGTGCAGGGGTAATCTTTTCTTTAATGTAAAATCTTTAAACTTACCACTGAACCTAATACAGACTTTATACTTGCACTTACCTGTTAGCAAAATTTAGATTAGCCTAACTCACTCTAATAACCATATTCCTACATAAAATCTACCGCTGCACAGGACCACATACTTACTTACTTTATACTTACCTGCTATGCTTAAATAAGAAAAAATGGATTATTCATATTTGGTTATTGAATATCTTGAGTTCTTAAAAGCATTAAATTGAATCAAAACATAGTTGTGAATATTTCCATTTCTGCCAATAGATCATCTATATCTAAACATTGTTCCTTTTAAAGAAGAAATTATTTGCATTAATATTTCCAAGAAAGATGGAAAAAAGCAGAGAGACAGACAATGCTGTGTCAGCATGCACACTAATAAAATATTAACATGTACAAAACTAATTATAAGGAGCTAGTTTGCGACATGTGCTGAACTTAACTTTACTTATTTCTATATTCTAATTTTAGGCAGGAAGTACCATTGCCTCCCTCTACAATACATCCCAGGATCCAGCACAGAGCACACAGCCACAACTAGTCTGCATTGGTCATCTAAGGGGAGGGTCACAGCAGTATGTCATTGTGGGCAAGTCTGACAAGATTGCTATTCCCTTGGATGAAGGCCTGGCATGTGCTGTGGACAAGCTCTTCAAGCTCTACTGGGTATGCAACCTGGCCTACCCAGCCCCGCTCAGCTCTGTGTTCTCATTCGTCGAGTACATTTACGACTTACCCATGTCAACAAACAGGAGAGCAAAGGTATTGGAGCTCATTTCAAAAGTCAAGTCTATTAATTAGATCCCACCAAAATGTACAGTTGTCCAAAATGTCCGTCAAGATTCACACAGATAAAGAAACTGATGTGGCACCTTCGTGAAATACATGCATTGTCAGAGGGATTGGAGTTCACACTTACTTGCAGCCAAGATGGTTGTCCAAGGACATACCACAGCATTAATTCATTTACCAAGCACCTTTCTAGAGAGCACCAGATAGGAAGTACCACAGTTGCTGAACCTTCTCTTCAGACCTTCCCAACATTTACTGACTCCACAGGGACCATCGACACAACAACTCTAGAGGAAAACATAGCTGAGCCTTCTGAGGGGTTTAAACTTCTTTCTTCAAGTGACAGTGCAGCCTCATTTGTGGCAAAAATGTATGCTGGATCAAATGTAACATTAATGGATGTAACAAGAACTGTAACTTGTGTTAAAGAACTTGTGGAAACAACTGTAGCTACATTACAAAATTCGGTTTCATCAGTGTTCAATAATCTGGATGTACCACATGACCATGAACTTGTGCTACCATTAATGGAACAGTTTGAAAGTGCCAAACAAATGTTTGATGACATAGACACTCCTTTTAAAATGAATACACATTTTTCAGAAAAATTTCATCTTGTCAAGCCAAAGGAACTTTTCCTTGGTCACAGGGCAGATACTGTACGGAAACAGGGACAAATGAAGCAGGTTTTGGCACCAGACACTTGTCAGTATGTACCAATACTTGAAACAATCAAATTTCTATTTAGTAATGACAAATTGCAAAATGTCTACTTAAAAAGCAAGAAAAGGAATGACAACATGATGCGAGACTATAGTGACGGGTGTCAATTCTCTACTCATCCACTATTCCAACTTTATCCAGAATCCCTGCAAATTCAGTTGTATTATGATGATGTTGAGACAACAAATCCTCTGGGCTCCAAAACAAAAATCCATAAAGTGGGTGCTGTATACTTCACTCACGGAATTTACCCCCAGAATGCAATTCATCCCTAGCTCACATTCACTTATGTGTGTTATTTAATTCAATCGACAGGAGAAATATGGGCTTGGTAAGATACTAGAGCCACTTCTTGAGGACATCAGAGTCCTTGAAAACTCTGGTATAGAAGTTGAAGTTAATGGACAAACTCAAAAGCTGCATGGAACACTTTCAATTTTGACAGCAGATAATTTGGCAATACATTCATTGTGTGGTTATGTGGAAAGCTTTTCTGCAAACAAATGTTGCCAGTTTTGTTTGATCGATAAGCAGGAAATACAGTCAGTGTTTGATGAAGACAATGTCGAAAAACGTAACAGGGAGAACTATGAGCAACATGTAAGGTTCTGTGATCCAAGCTCAACTGGTGTTAAAGGGAACTCTTGTTTGAACAGTCTGCAATATTTCCATGTAACAGAAAATACATGTGTGGACATAATGCATGATGTACTGGAGGGTGTGGCTCCTTTGGAAGTGAAGCTGTTGTTGCGCCACTTCATTTATGAAGAGAAGCTTTTCACATTAGAGCAACTTAATCACAGGATTGCTGGTTTTGACTATGGTTACATGAATGAGAAAAACAAACCAAGTGCCATTATCAATTTGAGATCTTCTGAAAATGCTGTCAGGCAAACTGCCTCCCAAATGTGGTGTCTCTTGCAAGTTTTACCATTTTTAGTGGGAGATTTCATTAATAGAGAAGACCAGTTTTGGCATCTGTTCATTTTGTTGAGGGAAATCTGCAGCATTATCTTTGCACCTGTTGTCAGTGTTGGGCTTGCTGTGTTTCTTAAGCAGCTCATCATAGATCACCATACGCTTTACAAGAAGTTGTTTTGCGAAATCTAATTCCGAAGCACCATTTTATGATACACTATCCAAGAATGCTGTGTTTGTTTGGACCTCTTTCTCACTTGTGGTGTATGAGATTTGAGTCAAAGCATAATCCAATGAAAAGGCAAGCGCATGTGGTATGCAATTTCAAAAATATTGCCAAAACTCTTGCTTATAAACATCAGGTTCAACAAATGTACAATTTCAAGCTTGGTGACCCATTTTGTAAAAAATACAATGTTGACAATGCCTTTCCTGTGAACATTGGTGCTTTAAAGAAAGCTGCTGTTATACTGGAGGGACTTAAATCAGCCCTGCACACTGATTTCACAATGAGTAGCATCATTTATGTTACACATTCGCTGACTGTAAATGGCCACACGTACAGGACTGGATCGGTGCTGCCATTAAAGACACAGCATCACGGGGAGCACTTATTTGGAGAGATCGTTCATGTTTTACCACAGGGAGGGGTATTCTTCTTCCTCATCAGAGTACTTGAAGTTAAGTACTTTGACGAGCATTTCTATGCATATGTTGTGCAAAAAACAAAAGACTTTGAAATGATCAATGTAGATGATGTTGCAGATGTTAGGCCTCTTGACATTATGTCAAATTTTAGCACTGAAGAGCTCTATCTCAATCCGAGGTATAAGATTTTGTAGGTGCTTCTGTTGATGATGATGTCATGTTCAGAATTTACTTTTAAAAACATGGATTTTTGTACTTGTGTTATATATGTTTTATTACAAATGAATGTAATGCCTGTTTATATTGTATTACAAATGAATGTAATGCCTGGTTCATATTGTATTACAAATGAATGTAATGCCTGGTTTATATTGTATTACAAATGAATGTAATGCCTGGTTCATATTGTATTACAGATTAAGGTAATGCCTGTTAAATTTTGAAAAAAAAATTGCTTTTTTAAAAAGGGTTTAAAATGAAATCTTAAATAAATGACTAATTAATGTATTTTTGCTTAATTATTTTTATATTAAAGGAAACAATAATTAATTTACACACAACTGACACTTTTATGTGTGTATCTGGTGTACACATGATTTACACACAATGTGTAGAACTAACACATTCATGTGTTAAGCTGCATAACACAGCAAATGTGTAAAAGTGGTTTACACATTTGCTGTGTTGAATTTAACACAACATGTGTTGTCCCTGAGCACACTCTGTAGATGTGTTAAAATTCAACACATGTTGTGTCATTTTTAACACATCACTTCTTAGAGTGTAAGGCACCGAAATCCACTGTCCGGTATATAACGGTCGTTAAGGCACCGGTGCCATATTAGCACCGGATCAGTGCAGGTGCGATGGATCGCGTACAAACCAATAGGGTGTCGTAATGGTATATGTTAATACTTCTCATCCAACCACAATCAAATTCACTCTATCTGGATAGCACAATTTATCTGAATAGTTTTTTTTTGTGTGTTTTTTTTTAACAATAACAAGCCGGAATGAAAACAAGCCAAACTGAAATAGCTATTTTTTAAATGTAAGGAGTAGAAAGTACAGATAATTGCGTGAAATGTAAGGAGTAGAAGTAGAAAGTCTGCTGTAAAATAATTACTCCAGTAAAGTATAAATACCTAAACTTTCTACTTAAGTAAGATAATTAAGTATTTGTACTTCGTTACTTGACACCTCTGATTATGAACCTGAAATGAGCATAATATGGGCACTTTAAGCTGAAATCAGATAATTTTTGTGGTAGTCAGCTATTTTTGTTGAATTGTCAAGGTTTTTCTCTTTTTTTGACTAATTCTAGCGAGGCTACACTGAGGAAATCGGTTGTATGATCATAACAGGCTGCAAATCTCCAAGCAATATTACCAGTGAGTCACTCCAAATAGATTCATAATCTGCTCAATTAATTGTTGGATTTCTTATCATGACGAACACATCCTCATGACATCCATCTGACACAGCCTGCAGGGAGCCCTGTTTATCAACCTTAGCAGGTGCCTCCTGAACTTCTCCCCAACAAACACATACAGGATGGGGTTGAGGCAGCTGTGAGAATAGGCAATGGCCTCAGTGACTTGTAAAGCCAATCTGATGGCTTTGCTGCTTTCACATTCTGTATAGATGTGCAATAGCTCCAGTGCTTTGAAGAAGGATGCAATGTTGTAGGGGATCCAGCAGCAGAAGAAAACTACTACCACTATGAGCACTAAACGGATGGCTTGTTTCTTGGATGACGGGCTGTATAGCAGCCTCCAGACAATCTGTGAGTAGCAGAAACCCATGATGACTATCGGGACAAATAGACCCAAAAAGTTCATTTTAAAAAGGCTGAAGATGCTCCAGATGTGAGGGTTGGATGAAGTGGTGTCGTCATTCGAAGTTGCTGTGGGATATACAGGGTAGCAGAAAAACTGAGTCCCATTAATATTCACAACAGGCTGCTCTTTGAGGAAGATCATTTCAGGGAAAGAAGCCAAAAATCCAGCCACCCATGTAACAGCCGCTGCAATCATTCCAAAGGACCTTGTCTGTACTCTCATAGCGTAAATGGCCTGTACTATAGCCAAGTACCGGTCAATGCTCATTAGAGTGATGAAAAAGATCCCACTGTAAAAACCAATATTATAAATACCAAGGACCGCTTTGCACATAGTATCCCCAAACAGCCACTGGTCCCGGGCTTGGTGGGCTAGGAAGGGAAGGGTACACACCAAGAGAAGGTCAGCAACAGCCAAGTTTAGGAGGCACACGTCGGTCATGCTGCGGAGACGCACGCCACAAGCAATGACCCAGATGACCAAAGAGTTACCCAGAAGGCCCAGGAGGAAGAAACTGGCGTATAGGGTGGGAATAAAATGGGCCCCATAACGCTCATATACACACCTCCCGAAGTTATCCTCAGGGTAGTCATAGTAACTGTAGTATTCTGGGAGGCTTACAGTGATGCTACTGGTGAAGGGTGCTGTAATAGATCTGGTAAGAAACAGACAGAGGAACAAAACCAGCAAGGGGAAATGAATCATTAGGATGTTCCAGTTATTTCAGGTCAGCTACCACAATCTTGCTTAACATAGCTGTTGGGAGTACAATACAAATTGAAACCTTTTAAGTAAGATAAGTTGCAATGTTAAACAAAAGCAACACAAATAATGTAGTTTTGTTCTTGCAGCCCAATTCAGAAATGCATGTCAGTAAAATAGATGGTAGGGCAAAATACATATTGGAAGTAAACTACTAGATTGAAACTGAAATGCTTAGCTAGCTGCTTATAAAAGGTCTTATACTAGGCTTGAAGGAAAGTGCAACAGTGGAAGCTAAGGAGGCACAGACTGAAAAAGAAGCCTCATACAGTTTATGACAAGTGATTTAAGCATTAAAAAACAAAATATAGTGGTATGTGTGTAAACTGTAGGTTTAATCTTACCTTGGTAAGTCTTTTGGATTTGTTTTTATTCCACTGAAAGCAACAACAGCAGGGTGGTTGTAGCCATGGTGAGCTTCCTGGAAAAAAAAAAAAAAACATGACCTACTTTCTGAAGAAATAAACACTAGAGCCACACAGATCAGATTTATTTTTACAATTTAAACACAGTTCAAATGTTTTTGAGTTTTATTGCAATGTTGATATGGTAAATCCACATTCAATAATTGGTTTGTTACCCATTGATGGTAAAAAAAAACCAATATCTAATCCAGTGAATTTCTGTGATTTATTTAAATCCTTTTTTATGCATAGATTTGTTTTAGATACATTTTTTATTGATAATAAACCGGTAAACTGTCGATAATAGTACAGGTTTAGACTTTTAAAAACATCACAAAACCGTATACCTCACAAATAGAGAACAAACATCCCCACCCTCCCCCATCCCATGGAGTTATGCATAGGGTTTTTGAGTATATCTTATTCAAAAGTTGATGCAATAGTCGTACCAGAGCTGAAAGTCCAGTGCCACATACATGCAAACCAGTTCTACAGAAATCAAGTATATTATGAGTTACTAGATGCTAGAAAAATTCTCCTTCCTAGTGAGGTGCCCAGGGGTAATCTTTACCAGATGCCTCAACTGGCTCCTTTCGACACAAAGGAGCAGCGGCTGTAGTCCGAGTTCCTCACGGATGACTGAGCTTCTGACCCTATGTCACAGGAAGACACCAGCCACCCTCTTGAGAAAACCCATTTTGGGCACTTGTACCTGCAATCTACGGTAGTTATTTCGGTCATGACCAGTAGATCGAGAGTTGTGCCTTCCAGCTCAGCTCTCTTTTCGTCACAATGGTGCGATAAAGCGAATGCAAACTTGACATCTGAAGCGTTTAAAGACTTTTTTTGTCCATTGTTTATTTCTAAAGAAACACAACAATGTATAAAAGGCTCCATTACCTTGTATCTCACGTTACGGCTCCGTAGCAGATGTTTTTATAAAAATAGGCTAATGATTGTGTCATAACCACGCAACCTACTGTCGCATAGTAGAGGAATTACCGTACAGTACAGGAGAAGCTCGCAGGCTGTTTCGACTTACATTAGCTGTTTAAGTTTAATAACTAATGGTAACTAGCATTTTAGTTAGCAATAATTAGCCTGTGCCCATGTTATCTCCTTAGGACATTCTACCAGAAACATACATTATCTGTCCTGGAATTGTTACAGTGAATAAAACTTGTATAATCCAAAACTGCCCAAAAAATTACTAAATGGGTGATTTCTCTGAGTTGCGCTTTAAAGGAATATGTAATTTATTAGGTCCTTGGATGTTTTATTTTTAATTAAAAATAGTTTATCTGTGTTTTTTGCCCCCAACGGTGCCTTCCAGGCAGCACTGTCTGGAAGGCACCGTTGGGAGGCACTGGTTATGGTTATGGTTAGGGTTAGGGTTATGGTTATGGTTAGGGTTAGGGTTAGGTGCCTTGAAGGCAGCGGTTGCAGCGCTGCCTGAAAGAAGCAGTTGGGGGCAAAAAACACTGTCGAGGTTAAAAACACTTTTGAAAATTACAAATCCTGAAATTTTAAATACCTCGTCCGTAATTTTGTTATTCTGAAAACTGTTATTTAGAAAAAAAATCAGTATTCATTAAAAGTTTAAGTTGTTATCATTTACATTAATTGATAAAAAACATGAAAATGTTTTCGGTCAGCCCTGTCACGTTACATAAAAAACAACATAAAAAGTGTGTAATACACCTTTAAGGTTATGACTCAGAGGACGTGACATCATTTTACTGAGTTGATGCTGACACTGATAAAGGGTGAGTTTTTCTCAATCACTTTTATGATTTAAAGCTTGTTTTTGCATTTATTTTGAGGAGGACGAGCTAAAGGGTAATGCGCTGTCACACTAAAATATCCTAGAAAACAATGAAAGTTTTGGAAAACCAAAACATGTCTAAAAATGTTACTGAAACGCCTTGCTTACAAGCTAACAGTTTTGATGCTAGGAAGCTAGCATGCTGAGTAATGGCAGTGAAAATGGCCTACTGTCAGGTCCTGTCACAGCTGGTAACGGCCCTGTGTGACACTATTTTATATATATTATTATATTGGCTGAACATGACCATGTTAGTCTCATAACATTTACATTAAAATAATAATAATTCCAAATAGGAATACTTACTAAAACTTAATTAAAGAACATAAAACATAGATTTTTCTGCATCAACAAAATCCATAAAGTCTATCCTGTCATGTCACGGTCAGTCCTGTCACGGTCAGTCCTGTCACACATCACATTATGATATAAAATTGGACTATTTAAGAAATTATTCATGAATTAATCTCTTTAAATGTGTACATGAAGGCGGTTGTATGTATCTACTACTGCATATTTGTAAAAATCTGGGATGTAAAGGAAGATTTTTTACAATCGTATGAGTAGCTGGCGGTTATTCTGTGCTTACCATCCACTAAATTTAACCACAAAGTCACATATTTCTTATATGAGTTACAAAACCATGTCAGATACAATCAGGGGAATGTGATCAATAAGAAAATGCGTTTTGTATCAAAGAAGGTCATTAGGAAACCTGTCTGTGACAGGGCCTGACATTTTACGGGGTGAAAAATGTCTTTTATTCAGGCAGACAAACATGCTGAGATGGCACGATATGTGTTTCTCATAGCTTAACATGTCCTTCATATGGCTTAATGTTCAGATTAAAAAAAAAAAAATCTTTTTCCTTCAACGATTTTTAGAAGTGGAAATGTACCTTTGGAGTATAAAGACATTCTCCGTCTCTGCAAGATTGGGAATGATTGAGATTTCTCTTGGCACAGCTACCAGAAGACTTCCAACTTTCAGACAGGTTGCTCACGTCACATTTACATCCTCTCTCTCAGTTGGAGGCTGCGCAGTAACGCTCAGCCCTCACCAGAAAAGTCCTTCTCATCCTTCATTGGTCTCCGTCCAGAGCAACGGGATCTGTTGGTCCATTATATACTGTCTATGGTCCATGGACAGGAGGGGAGGATTGACTCCTTCCCCTTCCCCCTGAACTCTCAAATCCCTGTGATTGGCCAGGATGAACCTTCTGGGTGGGCAGACTGAAACTTTAAAATAATCTCTTATCTGAGAAACTATGCTTTCTAGCCTTGGTTTTTTCGCTTGCTGCTCTTTGTTCTGCTTTTTTCTTTATTTTTTCTTTATTCATGCTTCCTTCCCTTTTGCTATTTTGGGTGGAAGCTTGCTCTTTTCTAGTTTGAAGTTGTATTTCTACAAAACCCTAACAGGAAGTGACTTGCTATCCATTTCTAAACACAACCAATCAAAATGCTACACTTATTTACCAGGGCACACACACACTCCTCACATTTGCAAACACATTATGTCATAACTGAACACTAACCAACATTGCTTTAGTATAGGCCTATACAAAGGTCAAAGGTCAGATTACCTGTTTTGAACAATGGATGCCAACAATAGAAAGAGAGTAAGAAGAGTAGGAGGAAGAGACAGGAGATAACAACGAGGAGGAGAAGGAGGGAAGAAGAGTAAGAAGGAGAGCCATTTCTGATGAGATCAGGGAGAGAAGCCCATCTTGAGTAGTTTTATGGTGGCGTCCATACTGCATGCAACTATCTAATGACTATTATTATACATTACTAATCAATCAGACTTTGTTCTGCATAAAGTGCATACAATTCTGTCACCCCCCCCCACACACACCCCCCTGCCCCGACACACAAGCACGGACAAACACTCACAACACACACACACACACACACACACACACACACACACACACACACACACACACACACACACACACACACACACACACATATTCTTTATTCTAAAAATGATATCTTTGGTTTACATATGTTTATACTTTTGTTTTCTTGTTTCATGCAACATTGTGCCATCTTACAAACGTAACGTTTTGCCCAATAAATATTTTCTGTTTTACAGTTTTTCTCAATTGTTTACACACAATTACTGGTACTTGAGACACAATGAGCACAACATGTAACTCATGCACCAACCCCCTTAACCAATTCTGCTAAACTACAAGCACAATTTCTGCTTTACACTCAAATTGCAGTTCTAAAACACACGTTTTTCAAAACACTACACACAATTTCTCTGCATTTGGCACAATTTTCATGCAGAAAATCTCTTGTTTTCACAAGAAACACACTGACATTCAAATATGACCACTGACTCATCACATGGGCAAACACACATCACACAGTTTTACAATTAGCAATCAGAGCTTTAGCATAAAAGGGCAACAGGTGAGCACTTCTGTTTTGGAGCAATGGATGCCAACATTGGAAACCGAGGCAGAGCCAGAGGAGTGAGAGTAAGAGGAGGACGACGGGGAGGACGAGGACGACGAAGGCCAAGGACCGTAATCTCTGATGAGATCCGAGCCACTTTGGTTGATCATGTGGTCACCCATGGTCTAACAATGAGGGAAGCTGGGCAAAGAGTACAGCCAAATTTGAGCAGGTACACTGTAGCATCCATCATCCGGACTTTCCGAAATGAGAATAGGTAAGAAATACTGTCACTAGAAAATTGCAGTACTACATATCAAAACAGTACTTAGTGAGTACAGTAGTACAGTATTGCCTGTGGACTGTTCTGTAGGACTGTAAAAATAAAGTATGTTTCAAGTATTTGGGAAATGTATTCCTACTTTGTATTTACAGTATTTTACTATTTGTTTGACAGAACTGAAAGATTACCAACACAAGGTGGTCGGGAACGTCTTCTGTCTCCTGAACAGGAAACTGAAATAATCAACATGATCCTAGAAAATAACGCCATAACATTACGGCAAATAAAAAGAAAAATACTAGAAAACAATGAGATGTTTCAAAATATTGATAGGGGCTTATCAACACTGGACCGTGTCTAGCGCAGAAATAATCTGAGGATGAAGCAGGTCTACAGGGTGCCATTTGAACGCAATTCAGAAAGAG
Source organism: Perca flavescens (assembly GCF_004354835.1). NCBI lineage: Eukaryota > Metazoa > Chordata > Actinopteri > Perciformes > Percidae > Perca > Perca flavescens. Next base: position 26,286,769 of record NC_041336.1, read on the forward strand.
TCAAAGAATTGCAACATAACTATGTGCAAGTGAGTCCTATACAATCCCACAATTGATGCATACTCTCAACACTGTATAGATTATACATATTTCAGTATTGTAATCATAATGATTGTGCTCCACAATAGTGACCACTCATGTCTATTTCTGATCTTGTTGTGTGTTTCAGAGAGTCCTCGAGCTAGAGGTGGCTGCAGTGGAGCACCAGTTCATCTTCATTGATGAGGTTGGATTCAAGGGAACATTACAATGTGTGCAGCGATTACCCGATTTTTTTTTATTACGGTATTATTTTATGTAACTGTATACAGTAAATTCTTCTGTTGTTTTGTATGTAGACCACTGTATGTGCAACTTTGTGTTGGTTTGGAATGGGATGTACATTGTTTTTGTGGGAAAAATAAAATATATTTGTTACCGTGTATTTGTGTTTTCTGAGTATAAGAACAATATTCTCAAAATTTTACAACACACTTATGTACTGTAATGTCTGTAGTAAGTGTAACACTGAACCAAAAAAAAGGCCTAAGTCATTATGATGAATGGAGAAGTGTTTTCAGTGTTTTAAATTGAGCACATCAGTGTTCAACTGGTTCTTATAAATGTCTGTTCATATGATGGTTTGTGTGTGTCATTTGAAAACAAAATACCCTTTTGAGAAGAAATAATATTATTTTGAATGTAAAGTTTAATTTTGCAAGAGCATTGAGGAGTTTTGCCCATTGTGTGTGTGTTCTTTGGAATTGTGTGTAGAGTTCTGAGAATATGAGGCATGCTTTCAGAAAATGTGTGTAAACAATCGATAAAAACTGTACTGTAAAATTACATTGGTTTTTACAGGTGCACTTTTCAACCACTTTCAGCATATTTACTTTCACTCTAGAACATTGTAAATGTAGATATAAGTCTATGATAGACAAAAGAGCCTTAGATTTAGAACAACAGTGTGTACATGGTATATCCAAATTTACTATTATGAAAAAAGTGTTTGCCATTTGATGCAAATGCTTCATTTTGAGATGTGTTTATGGTATTTTGAATGCAGTGTTTCATTTTGAAGGAGATGTGAGGCATTTAGCATTTTGTGTGTGCAGTTTTAGGAATTGTGTGTAGAGTTTTGAAAAAAGGAGACATAGTTTTGAAAATGTGTGTAAGCAGTTGGAAAAAACTGTAAACCCTGTACTGAAGAGTTACCGAGGCCAAAACAGGGCCCGTGTTTTCAAAACACTACACACAATTAGCACAACCACACACCCAATTAGCAAAACACTACAGATCGTTTGCATAATTAAACACTCTTGTAAAAACTACACACTTCTGTTTAAAAACCACACTTTGTTACCATATGAAACACGCACGTTTCACATTACTATACTCTGTTTGCACGAGTTACACTCTGCTGTGATAAATCTAAAACACTTTTAGCACTTCTACTTCCCTATGATTAGAGTAGGCTACCATCAACAAAGTACAAATATAATGTAAATTCACCAAACACTACACAAGACCAATGTTGACATGGAGATTCATAATACTGTAACAAAATGTCACTTTACGTATTGTACTGTAAGTTTACTGTAAAAAAAAAAAAAAAAAAAAAAAAAAACTAGACATTGTCTCTTTGCCTAGCTGGATCTGGCCAGAGAATTTCATCAACATCGCAGGCAATGTTGTTATTAGCAAGACACCTTGGAAAGAAACATCTTGAATGACGAATCCATCCTTGCATTGCTGCTACCTCCATCTGGTCACAGCCTCCTCCATGGCTTGGATGAGGGGTACCTCAGCCTGGAGACGGAGATCATATACCTTCCACCGCCATGCCGAGAAAAACTCTTCTATAGGGTTGAGGAATGGAGAGTATGGTGGAAGATATAGGTGAAATGTGGATGTTGCTGAAACCAGTTCTGAACCAGAGCAGAGTGGTGGAAAGACACAGTGTCCCAGACAACAATGTATTGCATATGATCGATTTGATTTGCTGCTGTTATGTTGTGCAATTGGTCCAAGAATGTAAGTATGAGTGCTGTGTTGTAAGGGCCCATATGGGCATGGTGGTGGAGGACCCCATTCTGTGTAATGGCTGCACAGAGTGTTATACACCTGATTGGTGTGTCTACAATTAGGCAAACAAGTGTTTGCACACCTGATGACTGTGTTGAACCAATTGGTTGGACGGTGCGGTAATTTTGGCAGTCAGTGCTTTGGTATTGCAAGGAAGTGACTTCATGATAGATTTTTGTTTGTAATGTATGTTAAGTGTGTTTAGTGTTTTGCAAATCACGGTGTAGAGTTTTGCAACAAGTGTGAGGTAGACATTGTCTCTTCGCCTAGCTGGATCTGGCCAGAGAATTTCATCAACATCGCAGGCAATGTTGTCATTAGCAATCCCCCGTTCCTTTTATACTACTCGCTACAGCGGAAATTGACTCGCAATGTAGGTCAATGGCAGCCGATTTGCGTTGATATACACGCAAAAATGCGATTATGCGTCTTGATAACACGCAAAAACGGAATACAAATTGGCGTGTCATACATACGCCAATTCCTGAGATCAGTCTGAAAAAGTTACACAAGTTGGACTACATTAGGCCTACAGTTACAAAATGCAACATGTGTCATGCGCCACCCGTTTCGCACGCATCACACCGGTGCTGTGTATTGTGAAGCTTAAGTGCAACATGGAGCTTGAGGATTTAAAGAAAAAAGAAAAACAGGAGAATTACCTTTGAGTAAGTTTGGAGGAAAGTCGGAGGTATGGAACCATTTTAAACAAGTCGTGGGCAGTGACAACATATGTGTCGGCTTTATCGAGTGCATTAAGTGTGGCACGCTGCTCGCCTATGACAGCAAATAAAATGGGGACTTGGATGATGAACAGACACATGAAGCAGGCTCGCCGTGGCAGAAAAGATGATAGTCAGCCTTCAATGTCCTCTTTTGTTACTTCTCCAAGCATCGGCTCCCCCTGAGGGCAAGGCAAGCCCTCACAGAGAAATACGTTCAGGTTTCTTCATTCAGATCCATTTGTGATCTGTTCCATTCTGAATAAACAGCGCAGTTTACATGTTTTGCTCTTGCTGCATTATTCATTAAGATAATTCTAAACAGATTTCTGTAGTTCAAACAACTCTGAATTGTAGTTGAGAATGTCAGTTATAACGGCCCACGTATTAAAAAAGGGTTGAAATCGGGCTCGGCTCATAATTCCAGGTAATGTGTCGGGCCGGGCCGGGCTCGGACACAACGTGCACGGGCTCGGGCTGGGTCGGGCTTGCTTTTTTGGGCCCGATCTAAGCTCTACCTCGTTCAACCGTACCTTTTATATTTTGTAACTTCAATTTGGCAATTCAGAACTAAGCTGTTGTACCTGTTGATTTGACTTGCTGCTTCTCAGGTAACAGTCATCTCATCTGTTTGTTTATCAGGTCTCACATACCAACCTACCAATAGATAGCTGAAACATTCCTAGTCATTTATAGCCATAGCTTTGTGTATCAGTTTTCCCTTTTCCTCTTGTTTTGTTTGTAAAATGTTGTTATTGTAGTGTTTAATACTTGTAACTGTAGTAGTATATTTAATAAATGTGTTTGTAAGCAGAGAAGTAAACGTGTTGGTGTTTTTGCATGCTTGCATCTCAGTCATTAAAGACCTATACTAGACTATTACTAATTCTAGCGAGGCTACGCTCAGGAAATCAGTTGTATAATTCATCATAACAGGCTGCAAATCCCCAAGCAATATTACCAGTGAGTCACTCCAAATAGATTCATAATCTGCTCAATTAATTGTTAGATTTCTTTTCATGACAAGTGCATGATGTCACAAGACTGCAGTAGAAAAATTAAATCTTGTGGATAAAGTTTAAAGGTCCCATGACATGGTGTTCTTTGGATGCTTTTATATAGACCTTATTAGTGGTCCCCTAATATTGTATCTGAAGTTTCTTTCCCAAAATTCAGCCTTAGTGCAAAATTACAGCCACTAGAGCCAGTCCCACAATGAGCTTTCCTTAGTATGTGCCATTTCTGTGTTTGTAGCTATTGAGGAGGAGAGAGGGGGGGGCAAGGGGAGGGTGGGGGTGTGGCCTTGACCAACTGCGCCTTTGCTCGTTTGAAAGCCATGATGTCTCTCTCTCTCATGGGTGGGCCAAATTCTCTGGGCGGGCAAAGCAGAGAAAGGGGAGGTAACCTTGCTCCTTATGACCTCATAAGGAGGAAGATTCCAGATCGGTCCAACTGAGCTTTCATTTTCTCAAAGGCAGAGCAGGATACCCAGGGCAAGGCAAGGCAGCTTTATTTGTATAGCACATTTCAGCAGGGCAATTCAAAGTGCTTTACATAAAAAATGATAAAAAAAAAAAAAAAAAATGTAAAACAGATAAAATACGAGACTAAAAGTTACAGTGCAGTATAAGAAATTAAACATTAAACAGAAGTTTAAACAGTTAAACATATAAAAGCAGATAAAATAGGAAATTTCTCTTTATATTCTTATATAGATTGTCATACAGTTTCAACAATGTAACTTCAGTATAACAAATGAACAGTTAAGGGCCAGGCCAGGTTAAGTTACCCAGGGCTCAGTTTACACCTATCGCCATTTCTAGCCACTGGGGGACCATAGGCAGGCTGGGGGAATGCATATTAATGTTAAAAAACTTCATAAAGTGAAATTTTCATTCCATGGGACCTTTAAAAAAGGGCCAAAATATAATCCTCAAATGGAGATTCATGCAAAAAAAAGCAACGTATCAGTGTTAAGAATAAGAATATTTATTTGTTTTTTTATAACAATATTTTGTTAAAAATAATATGAAACATTAAACATAACTTCAAAAAACAACAACAGATGCTACAATATGATGCTTCTCTTTAGAACAGAATAGAGACATAAACATTTAAACAAATAATTACACACAACAAATAAGTTACACCTTCAACTAATTAGCCTCAATCAGCCACAGACTTTATTAGACAGCACCTGTGCACACAGCCCTTCCCTTTGTTCAAACCACATGGAGGAATCTTTGCTGCTGAAAATGCTGTGTCTCCTGCCTTGTGTGCATTATTGAGCTATGTAAGTTTCATACGTTTTTACTTTGATGAAATGAAAGTGCTAATGTAATTATAAGGCAAGTGCCAATCTTGCATTCCTTTCTGTTTGTGCCGTTAAGGTGCTTTTATATTGCTTCCTTTCTGTATGTGTGCTGTTTAAAGGTGCGGTTATATTGAACAGTTGAAATTGGTTTGCATTGCTCATTTGAGTTACCTGTGTAAGAAATGTTACCTTGATATTACTTGGAATAAAAAATTGTGGAATTAAAAGTGACTGAACTGTCCAGTTAACGACACCTCCACTGGTCTCAAGCCAGCCATCTACACATCTCTCTCAAACGTCCTTCTCAGTAACCGTTGACAACAAATCGATTGATTTTTGCAGTTCTAAATTTAGCCAATGATAATTTTGAAACTGCCCCGCCTGGAAATTATGGTTTGCCTTACTGACTGCGCTAGCATTTAGGGGCCACTCCGTAAATTCAGGTGGATTTTCGACCAGTATACTACTGTCATTAATGAGACTGTGTACTTTTAAAGGGGCACTTCACCAATTTTACATGTCAAAGTCAGTTTATTACTGAAGGTTAGACCTTGGGGTGTGAAAACAGTTGCATGTCTTGGCTCTGAGTTTTTTTTTGTTTTTTTTTTCACCAAATAATTTTTTGGCATTTTGTCATTATCTGGGCTACGGTAAGGAAATGCCTTGAGAGGGGTGGGGGGGGAGAATGACGTGCAACAAAGGTAGCCAACTTCAATCAAACAAAGGATGTGGTAGTTAGGATATGGTATGCATAATATCCACTTGGCTAGTCAGTCTGCATGATAGAATATAGAGTATAATGATTTGAAAATGACTTGTTTTGGTGAAATGCTGATTAATCTCATTAGAAATTTTGCAGAGATATTTCCAAAATTTGATAGCAAAATGCAAATTTGTTCACAGAGAATGCAAATGTTAAACTGACAACATATACTTCTGCTTTCTAACATGTTGTGGCTTTCTCTAGGTTGAGGTGAGGTGCACATCTGCTGTTATCGATGCTTTGAAACTTGCAATACTTGGAAACGGGCGGATCTAGAAAAATATTCATGGGGTGGCGAGAGGGGGGCAGGAATTTTTGAGGGGTGGCAACATATGTCAGACGTATATGTACTGAATTTAATCAGTTATCACAGTTTGATGAGAAATAGTATGTACACACTACAAAAGGGCACAGGCTGCCATTTACAAACTCATACAGACACACTTTATCTCATGCAATCAGTGTCCTGCATTTGAGGTTTCATTTGAAACTGTTCTTATTAGGAATAAGTGACCGTACAATGTGATCTCACTTAATGGGAGATAAAGAAGTATGATAGTGTGAAAGTAAAGGGCATTATCACAGGAAAGGCATTGAGTTAAGACCCAGGTGATGAGATGATGTGGCAGATGTGTGACAGGGCAAGCAAACTGTTTTTGACTGTCAGAGAGGCAGCGATGCAGGCAGCATTTGTACAAGATTAGGAACTGTCATTGATTAGTTATAACCATCAGACTGTGTTAACACACACTAACATTTTAGCCTGGGAGAGGATTTTTAGGTTCATTTGTTTATTTTTTGTTTTTATATTTATTTTTTATATTTAATCTGAGCAATAGATCTAAAATACATTCTACACAAAATATAAAAACTCATCTCCCCATCTCATCACACTTTCACACTGACAACTTTCCCTAAATATTCATATTTAAGCTTTGTCATTTGTTGTTCTTATTCATATCTAACTTGGTATACTATGCATCAACAATTTCCATACCGTGTGGACCAGCTTGACAGGAGATGGCTGGCGATGGCCCAGGCACTCTGCTTTCCCTTTCACTGTCTGAGCCCTGCACGTTCTCTTGTCTCTCGCTTTCTCCCTCCTCATCTTGGCGATGCTCTCCCTCCATATCTTCACCGCTGTGGTGTTCTCCACCTCCTCCTGGCCCTGGTCGCCTTGGCCTTGTATTCTGTCTCGGTCACGTTTCTGTTGCCGTTTTCTCTCTCCTTCCACCTCTTCTCTCTCTCCTGCCACCTCTTTTCTCTCTCCTTCCACCTCATCTTCTCCGTCTACCTTGCTCACTTGTTCATTTTCTATTTCTCTCGCCTTTCTCTTTAGAGACAAAAACTGAATATGCTACCTTTCCTCTTCATTTCTGTAAGATTAAAAGTAACAATGTTTTCCTTGATAGACGTTGAATCAATATTAGCTTTTGTAGCCTACTTTACACAGAACAAACGTCAGACCCTAAGTAACATTGTAGCCTATAGTTGGCGAAATAACGTTCTTCAACCTGATTTTTATCATCTCAAAATCAGCATCGCAACTATGCTAGCACTGTGCTTTCGTTATAATTTCATTTCTTGATAGATGGTTAATCCGTTTTGACCTCTTTCCTCCTGTGTCTCCATTCATCGCGACTCCTGGCTCCCTCGCTTTGCACCACTCCGTTTTCCAAACAAAACAGTCTCTCTCCACTCTGGCGTCATCTTATGCTGCATTCACCGCAGTCGGACATTGGAGACGCACGCTCGTAAATTGTCAAATTGGCCATAACTTTTACTGTAATTCTTTGCTGCCAACTAGGGTGGCAGCAGGGATGGCAAGGCTTTCTTTTAGGGTGGCATTTAGCCATTCTATTCCATTCTATTAGCCATGTTTCGCTATTTGTTTTACTTCTCTTACTGGTGTTTGACCTGCAAGGAACTGGTCAGCATCTGAGTTTGTCTCTCTAAAAAAAGAGAAGACAAAATTTATTCCAAGGCTATTTCTGACCTACTTTAAAATTGCAGGTACAATCTGCTTCATCAACTCTTTTAAAGATCTGGTCTATCGGAACCATATTTACAGTACATTTCCATTGTACATTATTATGTAGTCTATAGAACTTATAAAAGTATAAAGATATATATATACCTTTACTTTTATATACGGTTTGTATTACTCTATTACATAATCATACCATGTATTTTGTCATATTCTTACATTTTTCAAAACTCAAAATCAACCTAAAGCCAATTGTGAGTGAAAAATGAACTGAAGTCCTAAAATAGCCCATAAGAATTCAGAATTAGCAAGAATTGTTTCTCAACTTCACTATTTGACTTCACAAGAAATTCCCTCATTGTGGAGATGACCACACAGACAGAAATAACAACCCACCTTTATACAGTCTATGGAACACACTTTACACAGCAGTGCTCCTCTCGTCCAGGCTGGTGGTCTGTGAGTAGACTGACCAATTGATTCTGTCCTGGGGTATGCAGACTTTGACCATCTGACACAGCCTGCAGGGAGCCCTGTTTATCAACCTTAGCAGGTGCCTCCTGAACTTCTCCCCAACAAACACATACAGGATGGGGTTGAGGCAGCTGTGAGAATAGGCAATGGCCTCAGTGACTTGTAAAGCCAATCTGATGGCTTTGCTGCTTTCACATTCTGTATAGATGTGCAATAGCTCCAGTGCTTTGAAGAAGGATGCAATGTTGTAGGGGATCCAGCAGCAGAAGAAAACTACTACCACTATGAGCACTAAACGGATGGCTTGTTTCTTGGATGACGGGCTGTATAGCAGCCTCCAGACAATCTGTGAGTAGCAGAAACCCATGATGACTACCGGGACAAATAGACCCAAAAAGTTCATTTTAAAAAGGCTGAAGATGCTCCAGATGTGAGGGTTGGATGAAGTGGTGTCGTCATTCGAAGTTGCTGTGGGATATACAGGGTAGCAGAAAAACTGAGTCCCATTAATATTCACAACAGGCTGCTCTTTGAGGAAGATCATTTCAGGGAAAGAAGCCAAAAATCCAGCCACCCATGTAACAGCTGCTGCAATCATTCCAAAGGACCTTGTCCGTACTCTCATAGCGTAAATGGCCTGTACTATAGCCAAGTACCGGTCAATGCTCATTAGAGTGATGAAAAAGATCCCACTGTAAAAAACAATATTATAAATACCAAGGACCGCTTTGCACATAGTATCCCCAAACAGCCACTGGTCCCGGGCTTGGTGGGCTAGGAAGGGAAGGGTACACACCAAGAGAAGGTCAGCAACAGCCAAGTTTAGGAGGCACACGTCGGTCATGCTGCGGAGACGCACGCCACAAGCAATGACCCAGATGACCAAAGAGTTACCCAGAAGGCCCAGGAGGAAGAAACTGGCGTATAGGGTGGGAATAAAATGGGCCCCATAACGCTCATACACACACCTCCCAAAGTCCTCCTCAGGGTAGTCATAGTAACTGTAGTATTCTGGGAGGCTTACAGTGATGCTACTGGTGAAGGGTGCTGTAGTAGATCTGGTAAGAAACAGACAGAGGAACAAAACCAGCAAGGGGCAATGAATCATTAGGATGTTCCAGTTATTTCAGGTCAGTTTATTGGATCTTTCAAGTAAGATAAGCTGTACTGTTAAACAAAACCAACACAAATAATGTAGTTTTGCAGCCCAATTCTTAAATGCATGTCAGTAAAATAGATGGTAGGGCAAAATGCATATTAGAAATAAACTAGCCTACTAGATTGAAACTGAATTCTTAGCTAGCTGCTTATAAAAAGTATTCTACTAGGCTTGAAGTAAATGCAACAGTGGAAGCTATGGAGGCACAGACTGAAAATGAAGCCACATAGAGTTTATGACAAAGTGATTTAAGCATTAAAGAGAAAAATATAGTGGTATGTGTGTGTGTAAACTGTAGGTTCAATCTTACCTTGGTAAGTCCTCTGGATACCTACTTGTTCCACTGAAAGCAACAGTAGGGATTGTTGTAGACATGGTGAGCTGCCTGGAAAAATAAAAAAACAAACATGAATAGACTGATCTCCGCTAAAAAAAATCTAGTTGGGGTGGCGGATGGGTAGAATAGATGACTTACCCCAGCAGAGCGGGGTTCACGTCCCGTATGTGGTGTTTGTTTACTATTTTTTTTTTTTTAAATAAAGCCTTCCCCAATGTTCTTTTCCTAAACCCAACAGTTTATTGTTTTCTTAAGCGTGTGACGCTGGTCACCTCCGTGTTTTGTCGTTTTTTTGTGTTACTAAAGCCTTTCCCAACGTTCTTTTCTGAAACTGAAACTTTAAAATAATCTGAGAAAACATGCTTTCTAGCATTTTCGCTTGTCTTCCTGCCCTTTTGCCATTCTGGGTGGAAGCTTGCTCTCTGCTAGTTTGAAGATGTGATTTGGAAATTAGTAGGTGAATCATGAGTTAAGAAACTAGGAGAGATTAAACCAGGAGCTCTCTTCCAATTGGAACTTTTAAAATCCGGACCGACCGCTTTACTAATCAGATCCAGATCCACACTCCAGCTTCTCACCCCAGCACAGGGGCGCCAAGGGGGAAAAGTCATAAAGTTAGGACAATTCCAAGGGCCCATGACTGACAGGGGCCCCAAAAAATGGGTAAAAACTAATATAAAATGATTAAGTAGTAGTATGTATTTCAAATATAATAATAAAATTAATGATCGCTTTGTTTTTACTTGTTTTGGGCAGTAAAAGTTAAATATCCCCATTGACCAAAAAGTAAACATCCATATTGACCGACCACCCCCTGTATCTGCATTAAATGGTTTGGTCCTGCCTTAGCGCACTCAGTGACGGTGTTTAGTTGCAGTGCAGCCAGTAAGTAGATGCGCCAGCACTACCTACAGTGACCACAACGTTGCCAAGTAACGTTAAATTAAAATCTGGTTTTCAAAAAAGGAAAGAGAAAAGAGAAAGGAAAGACAAAGGAAAGGGTGTCAAACTGTAACCCCGTTTTTCACCAAGAAAGGTGGGTAGCCTATAGCCTGTGAGTGGTATTAACCTGTTGGCTTAATGTCTCTAGCAGTGAACGTCAACTGGCCAAAGCTTTTAGTCTGGCCCGCAGAATAATCATGAATTCACAAAATGTAAAAAGGAAAAAATGCGTTCTGTTTATCATTTCAAGCATTTAGAGCAAAAACCCAGCCCCCTGTATTTGCATCTCTATTCACATGCCGGGATTCTACAGCGATGCCCGAGCTCCACACACACTGCTGAGCCGAGATGTGTGTGCGTTAAAACACACACACACAGCTGAGCCGAGATGTGTGTGCGTTAAAACACACACACACACACAGCTGAGCCGAGATGTGTGTGCGTTAAAACACACACACACAGCTGAGCCGAGATGTGTGTGCGTTAAAACACACACAGCTGAGCCGAGATGTGTGTGCGTTAAAGGAACACGCCCATTTATTGGGAATTTAGCCATCTTCTAACAGTAAACAAACCGGGAACTGTAGTTCCCGGTTTGTTTACTGTTAGAAGATGGCTGTGTCTCATGTTACGTCATTTTTTGTACACGCTGTGACTATACAAATCACAACATGTAAATAGGAACATGTTGGCGTTATTTTGTCACTTTTGTCACAATTCGGAGCAGTAGGCTAGTTGGAACCAGTTACCTGCAGGATCTGTGCTAGGCTAAGCTAATGCTGGAACCGTCAGACAGCGTTACAGCACGCACGGAGATGAGAAGGGTATGTATGGACTTGTCTTACTCTGGGGGTTACGGTGAATAAGCTAAAGTCCCAGTAAGTTGGCGTGTTCCTTTAAAACACGCAGCACCTGACTGGGAACGATACAGAGAGGATTAGCTACCAACGGCCGCTGGGGCAGATGAACTCACGCTAGTTTCTGTAAATAGGCTACAATTAAACCTTCGTGAGTAAAAAGTCAATACTTATCAATGCACTCACCTGTGTAGACCGGCATCAACATGTAGAAAGCGATATTTCAATCTGCTCGGTCTGCTCAGTCCACTCTTGTCCACCACGCTGTTTTACGCAAACGCAGCTCTATTCTGCAAATAGTGAATTTTTACAAACGAGCTAAAACAAAAGCTGTCGCTTTTTAGTCTGACTGTTTATCTTAGTTTACCGGGAATCTGTAAATTTGGACAAATTCTTGTGAACCTCGCTGCTGGCTGAACAAACCACTCTTCGCTGGAGCGGTAAATCTATGGAGGTATTATAAGTGGCTACTTAATATGCACGTGAATGACGCGATCGTTATGGTCGAGTTCTTCATTCTTGATGATGATGATGATTCTGGTTGTATTATTTTGCAACAGCATCTTTCATTGCAAATGAGGCTTACATGACGAGTGCATAGCCTGCTTATCAGTCCATTCATCATTAAAGCTGGGTTTTTGGCTTTTCCACATCAACTTTTCCCTTCAACCTCTTTGACAGTGACATGTTTACCTGACAACAGCCATTTCTTTCTGCAAGCATTTTCCACCAATCAGGACGCTGCATACTACAATAATGTTTCCATAATCAGACTCCTCAGTGAACTGCCTACTAGTCTGAGATCATTTTCTAGTTAAAGAGTCAGTTATCATTATGGAGTTTCCATGTTTTTTAGGAGTTTGCTCACACTAATATATGTAAAAAAAAAAAAAAAAAAGAAATGTATATAGCATTAATTCCGTAAGAGGGAAAATTTCAAACAAGAATAGGCGTATTAGGTATAAATTCATTTTATTTCAAAGTCCGGCCCCCAGAGTGTCTGCTTGGAAAAATTCTGGCCCTTGAAAAAGTGTAGTTGATGACCCCTGGTCTATAGTGAAATAAGATAGCTAGCTACAGACTAGTGTTGGCCTACATTTAATCACCATTTAATCAGTGCAGGGAAATGTTTAGCAAGATATTCATATTAAATCATTGTCCCTGCCCCTTTTAGCAGACTTAACAGATGAGTCAGCAGCACCCCAGTCTTCCCCTAACTGTGCCCCTCCATGTCCCAGTGAAGAAGGTGAGCAACATTGTGTTCAATGACATGCCAGTTAGCATCATTGCAGGGAGTCTGTGAGGATTTCTCTGTCTCTCTCTTTTTAACATTACAAAAATGAAATATGTTTTAATGACAGAAATTCAAACACATTAATAACAATTTTTTTTCTCACATAATGATCATTATGAAATAAAAAAATAAATTAAAAAAACCTACTGGATGCTGGACAGTTGGAAACAGTGAGTAGCTTACCTGAGCCTGCATGTAAGATACAGACAATATTAAAATAATCCAGTTTAATACGTTCATTTAGATTGAATTATGGAATGAAATCTATAGATAGACTTTATTATTCCCATCATGAAGGGCAATTTATTTGATCAGATTTGCATCAAATAGTGAACTGCATACTAGACTTGCATACATGTCCAAATCACCAGCAGTAAATATTGTGCTAGTACTAGTATTGAACTACAAGAAGCAAGACAGTTGCAATCCTTTAATTAGAGTTATGTAAAGCTTTTGATGGGACAGTTAAAGGCCGGTTACACACTGCCGGCGTGGCGTGAGCGTGGCGTTTCTGTTGCGTGTCAGCTGCATGGATGTTTTGATGTCTTTACACACCAGAAACGTGTTTGACGTGGCATTGCTGTTGCTAGCCTTGTCTGGACACATGTAGGTTTCCCGTTGATAAAATGAAATACCATGTAAAACATAAATATATACTGATTTGATTACAGCAAAGACAACGTCTGCAGTATTGACAGCAAAATAGGCTAGCCTACAGAATATTTTGTTCTGTATTGACAGGTGTTTTTTTATTACATTCATAGATCTGCATTTATATCAAAACCTAGAGGCTTTCAAACATGTCATTTATTAATATGCATTTGTGTCTAAATGACATATAAACATATTTTCCTATTCTATTTTGCCTGGAAACGCTTCCAACACGCTCGTGTCTCGTGTGAAAAATAGACGTCGATCCTATTTTCAGCAGGCACGCATCTCGCAGGCAGTGTGTAAGCTCTGTGTGCGCGGCTGACACGCTCGTGCGACGCTTCCAGTGTTTAACCGGCCTTAGGTCCTAGAGATGTGGTGACAACAGCTGCACAGAGGGGGCCCAATTTGATTTTTTTTGTCGTGGGGCCCAAAATTCTTGGCGGCGCCCCTCCCCGAGCCCAGCACATCTAACTCCATTGTCCATTGTGAGAAGCCACCCCAAGGAGAAGCCTGTATTTCTACAAAACCCTCATCAACTTGCTTAAACCCTGGTACCTTTTTATATTTGTAACTTCAATTTGGCAATTCAGAACTAAGCTGTTGTAGGCTACCTTGTTGATTTGACTTGCTGCTTCTCAGGTAACAGTTATCTCATCTGTTTATCAGGTCTCACATACCAACCTACCAATAGATAGCTGCAACATTCCTAGTCATTCATAGCCATAAGCTTTGTGTATCAGTTTTCCCTTTTCTCGTCTTGTTTGTAAAATGTTGTTGTTGTAGTGTTTAATACTTGTAATTGTAGTAGTATATTTAATAAATGTGTTTGTAAGCAGAGAAGTAAACGTGTTGTTTTTGCATGCTTGCATCTCAGTCATTAAAGACCTATATGCCACTAAATCATAAGCTTTATAACAATCATAATTCTTGATAATGTCAGTTCTCTTTGTCACAACTTAATGATTCTGCAAAGGCGTGGTCACCTGTAGATTATGTTTTGTAACGGCATAGTCCATCGTTTGTGCACATATAACAGTTTTAGTTTTTTTTTTTGTTTTGCCAACAACAACCAAACCACACAGACATTTCAGTCCATATACATGTGTGATAGTACAGCATATCAAGGGATTTTATGGTGTATCTTTTACCAGTACATGGGTGTGTATTAAGTGTCTGAAGAGTCAAAACATTGGGCAGATAGTGTTAATTTTGTCACTTATTTAAATTATTTTTTAATTTAGTTGTAGTGTTAGTCTTGTGCCAAATGTCCTTGTTAGTTTTAGTCATATTTAGTCATTCACGTATCTTTTTTTTTTTTTTTTTTTTTTAGTCAAGTTTTAGTCGACTAAAAGTCGTGATTTTAGTCAAGTTTTAGTCTTTTTTTTTTTTTTTTTTTTAAATTTATTTCTGAGATTATTTCTGATAACCATTTCAGTCAAATAGTTATGACACATTCTGATTTTTTTTTTTTTTTTTTTTTTTTTTTTTGTACATAAAATGCGACCAAATATCGAGCCTCTTCCTTATTTCACCAGTAAATTCCTGTTAAACGACAAAAACAACCATTGGATGGGAAAAAGGTATTTTACAATAACATCTAACAACTGAATATTCAATCTCATAATGAAAAAGTAGAGACGATTGAAGACGAAAATTAAGTGAGATTTTATCTTTTTATTTTATGCAAAACATTTTAGTCTGGTCTTTTTTCGTCAACAATGCATCTTAATTTAGTCTTAGTCAGCGTTTTTGGACATTGGTGCAGTCCCGTCATCGTCTCGTCTTGGTTATAGAAACAAAGGTCGTTGACGAACATTTAGTCTCGTCTCGTCTGACAAAATTAATACTAGGGCAGAATGTGCAAAAGTTATCAAGTGATGCATGGGGAAGATATTGTCCTGGCTATGCCTGCTAAATGTGATTCGAACGAAAATATTATTCTGGATAAAAGTCTCTCTGATAGACCAAGAAAATAATAATAATAATAATAATAATAATAATAATACATTTTATTTATAGGTGCCTTTCAAAGCACTCAAGGTCACCTTACAAGAAAAATCAATGTACTAAGTTAAAAACACAGTACAGGGCATATTTACAAAGCAAAAAAAAAAAATCAGAACAACAATTGATATATGTATGTGTATATATATATGTATGACATATGTACAGTGATCAAAGAGAATCAGCCAGTTTAAAAAGGTGTGTTTTAGATGAGTTTAAAACACACCTGGAAAGAGAGTCAGTGTTGCGGATATTCGGGGGAAGGGAGTTCCAGATGCAGGGGGCTGTATAGTAAGGTTTAAGTTCTTTCTGATTTCTAGCTTTAGTTAGAAACTTGATGACAGTAGTGCTGTTCCTGCACAGTTTCTGGTTCGCGATTTTGTAGGATTCCAATAAATGGTTGTCTCCGTACTGTGCTGTCCATTAAATGCTGTTTCATTGGTTGTAGAATTGACTGACGACCATCAATGCATCTTTTTTACATAGCAATTTTGAACAGATCAAAGAAGCAGTGGGATGAGAATTCCTGTAACACTTTCTATGATGCCCATATCTATAATGCATTATAAACATGGCTACTGAGAGTAACTTATAATCACATTATTATGCATTATAACAGTAATCATGTTTTATAAAAGATTAGTACAGGTATAGTATAGTAAGTATAGCACACTATGACCCTTGCAAGAATCATGCTGATCATGATCTTTATAATGTATTATAAAACGATCAAGGAATATTTATGAGTTTTTAAAAAAAAAACTATTATACAGTGCTATAAGCAGATTATAATGCATTATAAGTATTTTTACAATGCATTATAGACACGGGTGTCATAGGAAATGACTAAAATACTAAATTTCCTCTCCCAGGGACCCACACAACTTACCTACCCTATGTCCTATAGGGTAGGTAAGTTGTAGTTATATGGAAACTTAACTGAAAGTAGTTCTTTTCTCTTATTGAGTTCCTTTTTAAAATGCAGACTCAGTATAACCATCACTGTGTCTTTAAAAGCCATTAGTAAGATAAAGTGCATTGCACATTGAATTCAAATACTTGAAATATATTGTGTTAATAATAAACCTAATTACTTATTGTAATAGCTGGAGTAATAATGACCTCATGTCTAGAATGACTCAGAGCTACAGTTAAGTTAGGTTCAGTGGTAGTCAATTCATTTCAACACCTGTTGAGCTTTTTATCCAATAAACAATTGTACAGATATGTCACATAATGCATGTTAATGTAAAAACAGACAAACTTTACCTGCCAGCACTGATAACAAGATAGCTGATCGTTGTAGTTCTTCTGGATCACAAGATGCTTATGTAGACGGCCAGATCAAATCAATTATCAGCAATGCACCCAAGCTCATTATGCATTGTGTACGAGAAATGACAATTGGTTTACACACCACGGAAGATAAGGTGTAAGGCGTGCAAAATACACCTTCCCCTACCCAAGCTTTAGGTGGGCTTGTGGGCTTGCATGTGAAATGGCTTGTTACTTCCTGTGAATGCTTTCGAAACGTTCATGTTAAAGACCACAGTGACTGCGGATTATATACCCAGAACCACAAGTCCACATTTGCAAGCTTCAAAAGATGCAATATGACTCGGACCGGGCCTGTAGGCACACACAAATTGCAGTTTGCAGAGCTCTGCGTGCATGTTTGTGCGTTTATGCATTGCAGAAGTGATACCAACCATCACTGCAGTCTATCTAGTTATATCAAAACAGCACAGTGTATAAGAAGCAAATTACTTTCTTTGTAGGATAAAGTTCTGACTAATATCTAAAGTGCAAATTGAGATGTGACATCACGTTTTTCAGATCTTAAAATGTTTATGTATTTTGATTCAGTCAGTAGCTAAATTGTAGGCCCCGATGACCATACACCGGCTCCTTAGTCAAATATGTTTTTGTTATGACACAGGGACTCTGCTCTGCACACTCAAATACTTACAAGCTGCCAAGAATGACTGCGTAAAAAAGATTCATAGTGATGCAATGCTGTGTCAAGATGTCACGATTGTAAGATTACACGCGCATGCCAGAATGGTTTAAACTTACAGATCAATGGCCTGTTTTTCTCACTTACTATGAAAAAGGCAATCAAGTTTACTTTCTTTATTTTACTAAAACAATATATTTACACGCACACGCGCGCACGCACGCGCACAAACACGCACACACACAGCAATCTTTGTAGCAAGATGTGTTTATCATACTTAATAATCTGATTTTACGGGTGTGTTGGAAGTGTCTGTGGTGTCTCTGTGGCTGAAATTCCCTCTGCTCTGGCCGAAGTACCTAGTCAGCACATAGCCCAGGCTCTTCCTAAACTTTTCCCTTGCGATTGAGTAGATGAGTGGATTTACACAGCAGTGAGACAGTGCAACGATCTCTGCAAAAGCAGGCACGACATTATGGGTGGAAGTCGAAATGTTTATTTTTCAAAACTATTTTAAAAAGCTGGTTATGTCTGTTTTGATGTTTCTGCGCAAGTTCAGCAGACAGTGAGGTTCTGGATCGGATGTGTCATTATGACAGGTATTCTAGGCTAGCTCCAAGCGATCAGGTGTGAAAATAATCTTAAAGGACAATGTTGCAACAGTCGTTGTTTAGATACCTGAAACGTTCACGAACGGTCTCTGAGCCAGGAGATGAAGGAGAGCTGAGATCCACAACACCCAGCACATTTTTGTCTCTGCCAGCCCCAGATGCTAGCGCGGCCAGCGCCGGTGCTAGTGCCTCTGCCTCGCAAGTGGATGATAGCAGCCCTGTGGATCTGTCTTCCGTGGATGAGCCCGCAACTCAACCAGTGCTAAAGCAAGCACGGCGCCAGGATTTCAGTTTTGGATGGGCAGACCAATTGTGGGTGGGCCTTAGGCCTAAATTAAAAATGTTATCAAATCACTGTAACGTAATACAAATGACTGACTAATATACTGTTATATTATCTGTGCTTACATAATAGAGATTGTAATAGCTTTATGCTCTTTCAATATGTTGCATTGTAAAAAGTTTCGGTGCATAGGACGGACCTATCCGCAATCACTGTCCATGGTTCCAAAGAAGAGCGCTTTGGAATCTCCATAACGCACCATACCTGGCTGTGCTACAGCGCATCGCATCTCTCTATAGACTGCAAAAATGGTCAGGAATCTAATATGTCCCCAAAACATAGTTTAGTTCTGCTCGTATAACATGAGGCAGAACATTTTACAATTCTGTTTAATTGTTTTAAGTTTTCAACAATACAGATCAGCAACACTGCCCAACAGTTTCAATCAATAGCCTACTCGGGCACAGTTCATTGACAATGTCATCTGTCATGTAAAACAACAAGACTCAAGTTATTTCCTACTGAGACAAACTTTAGTGGGATTCATTGTATAAACATTAACAAGCCCTAAAGCATCATTGGCCATAACAAGAGAAAACCATAAGGGGAAAAGTAACAAGCTGTTAGAAATAGAAATGCGCCTGTGGCTCTGTAGCGAGTTATGAATCGATTATTTGTATCCATATATCTCATATAATCACATAATACAATACAGCAGAGTATAGCTTCACATACATTACTGTTATCCTCTGGCGGTCCTACACAATTAAACTCGCTAAAGCAGAAGAAGCGACCAAGGAAAGAGTAATTTACTCTTTTTCTCTCCGTTATATTAGCCTACTAAATTTCAACATGTACCGAAATCATCTCTAGTGTTTTTAGGTCGCCTTGCAGTCACACACACACTGACGCTATTTTGGTGTTTTAAACAACCGTGATTGAGGTGCTTCCAGTCCCATTATCCAGTCTGGCTAAACTTCTCCTCCCTGCCCCACTCACCATATTACAAAGACTGCATCCTTCCTAATGGGCTACAGTGAGGAAATGCCTTGAGAGGGGGGGAGGGATGACGTGCAACAAAGGTGGTCAACTTGAATCAAACAGAGGATGTTGCAGTTACGTTATGGTATGCATAATACCCACTTGGCTAGTCAGTCTGCATGAAAGAATATAGAGTATGATTTGAAAATGACTTGTTTTGGTGAAATGCTGATTAATCTCATTAGACATTTTGCAGAGATATTTCCAAAATTTGACAGCTAAATGCTAATTTGTGCACAGAGACTGCAAAGGTTAAACTGACAACATATTCTTCCGCTTTCTATCATGTTGTGGTTTTCTCTAGGTTGAGGTGCACATCTGCTGTTACAGATGCTTTGAAACTTGCAATACTTAGGTTTCCAGCTGCACATTTATTTTTATTTTTTTTAGCTTTTAGCTATTTCTTTCTCTTCTCTTAATGGTGTTTGGCCTGACTGAATGCAAGGAACTGGTCAGCATCTGAGTTTGTCTCTCTAAAAAAGAAGACAACATTTATTTCAGGACTATTTCTGACCTTTTTAAAATTGCAGATACAATCTGCTTCATCTACTCTGTTAAAGATCTTGTCTATCCGGAACCATATTTACAGTACATTTCCATTGTACATTCTTATGTAGTCTATAGAACTTATAAAAGTATAAAGATATAGACCTTTACATTTATACACGGGTACACTGTGTTTGCATGTTATTATTAGAAAATCATAACATAGGATTTAAGATTCAGGCTTGTGTCTTGTATGTATTTTGTCATATTCTTTAATTTCCAAAACTCAAAATCAACCTAAAGCCAATTGTGAATGAAAAATGATCTGAAGTCCTAAAATAGCCCATAAGAAGTCAGCAATAATTGTTTCTCAACTTCACTATTTGACTTCACAAGAAATTCCCTCATTGTGGAGATGACCACACAGACAGAAATAACAACCCACCTTTATACAGTCTATGGAACACACTTTACACAGCAGTGCTCCTCTCGTCCAGGCTGGTGGTCTGTGAGTAGACTGACCAATTGATTCTGTCCTGGGGTATGCAGACTTTGACCATCTGACACAGCCTGCAGGGAGCCCTGTTTATCAACCTTAGCAGGTGCCTCTTGAACTTCTCCCTAACAAACACATACAGGATGGGGTTGAGGCAGCTGTGAGAATAGGCAATGACCTCAGTGACTTGTAAAGCCAATCTGATGGCTTTGCTGCTTTCACATTCTGTATAGATGTGCAATAGCTCCAGTGCTTTGAAGAAGGATGCAATGTTGTAGGGGATCCAGCAGCAGAAGAAAACTACTACCACTATGAGCACTAAACGGATGGCTTGTTTCTTGGATGATGGGCTGTATAGCAGCCTCCAGACAATCTGTGAGTAGCAGAAACCCATGATGACTATCGGGACAAATAGACCCAAAAAGTTCATTTTAAAAAGGCTGAAGATGCTCCAGATGTGAGGGTTGGATGAAATGGTGTCGTCATTCGAAGTTGCTGTGGGATATACAGGGTAGCAGAAAAACTGAGTCCCATTAATATTCACAACAGGCTGCTCTTTGAGGAAGATCATTTCAGGGAAAGAAGCCAAAAATCCAGCCACCCATGTAACAGCCGCTGCGATCATTCCAAAGGACCTTGTCTGTACTCTCATAGCGTAAATGGCCTGTACTATAGCCAAGTACCGGTCAATGCTCATTAGAGTGATGAAAAAGATCCCACTGTAAAAACCAATATTATGAATACCAAGGACCGCTTTGCACATAGCATCCCCAAACAGCCACTGGTCCCGGGCTTGGTGGGCTAGGAAGGGAAGGGTACACACCAAGAGAAGGTCAGCAACAGCCAAGTTTAGGAGGCACACGTCGGTCATGCTGCGGAGACGCACGCCACAAGCAATGACCCAGATGACCAAAGAGTTACCCAGAAGGCCCAGGAGGAAGAAACTGGCGTAGAGGGTGGGAATAAAATGGGCCCCATAACGCTCATACACACACCTCCCGAAGTCATCCTCAGGGTAGTCATAGTAACTGTAGTATTCTGGGAGGCTTACAGTGATGCTACTGGTGAAGGGTGCTGTAGTAGATCTGGTAAGAAACAGACAGAGGAACAAAACCAGCAAGGGGCAATGAATCATTAGGATGTTCCAGTTATTTCAGGTCAGCTACCACAATCTTGCTTAACATAGCTGTTGGGAGTACAATACAAATTGAAACATGTTAAGTAAGATAAGCTGCACTGTTAAACAAAAGCAACACAAATAATGTAGTTTTGTTCTTGCAGCCCAATTCAGAAATGCATGTCAGTAAAATAGATGGTAGGTCAAAATACATATTGGAAGTAAACTACTAGATTGAAACTGAAATGCTTAGCTAGCTGCTTATAAAAGGTCTTATACTAGGCTTGAAGGAAAGTGCAACAGTGGAAGCTAAGGAGGCACAGACTGAAAATAAAGCCTCATACAGTTTATGACAAAGTGATTTAAGCATTAAAGAACAAAATATAGTGGTATGTGTGGAAAACTGTAGTTCAAGCTTACCTTGGTAAGTCTTTTGGATTCTCACTTATTCCACTGAAAGCAACAACAGCAGGGATGGTTGTAGCCATGGCGAGCTTCCTGAAAAGAAAAAAAAAAAAAACATGACCTACTTTCTGAAGAAATAAACACTATAGCCACACAGATCCGGGGCCTGTTGCACAAAAGTAGAATAAAGAAATCAAGGATAACTGAAAAAGCGCAGCTTGACTTAGTCTAAGACTAAGTCTTTTGGATTCTTACTTATTCCACTGAAAGCAACAACAGCAGGGATGTATGTAGCCATGGCGAGCTTCCTGGAAAAATAAAAAAACCTTTTTGAGTATATCTTAAATTAAAAAGTCGAGAGCTGAAAGTCCAGTGCCACATACATGTAAACCAGTTATACAGCAATCCAGTATATTATGAGTTCCTAGATGCCAGAAAAATTCTCCTTCCTAGTGAGGTGCCCAGGGGTAATCTTTACCAGATGCCTCAACTGTAGTGATGGGCATTCCGGCTCTTTTTCATGAGCCGGCTCGTTTGACTCAGCTCACTGAAAGGAGCTCACTAACGGCTCTTTAAAAAAATTTATGTTTTGACTATGATAGGTGTTCTAATAGATTCTAATTAAATTATTAAATGAAGTCATACTCACAATATCTCACAATTTCTTTAAAAATGCATTTATTGCATATGCCGGTGTAGGTTGTGCGTAGAACCGGCTTTATATGAGATTTTGTTTTGGCAAATTCTATGATTCCAAATGCTGCTGTGCTTCCGACCCATTTTCCTGCTTTTGTTTTGTTTTCAGAGCTGTTTTTCCTCTCCTCTGTCCTCTCGTGTGTGTGTGTGGCCCCTCCCTCAATGCCGTATAATTGGTTGACACCTTGTGTATGATTGACAGGAACAGAATGTGAGGCTGATCAGACAGTCAAAACTAATGTGTGCCTATATAATTATTTTTTTGTTCTTTGAATTAGTCAATTATTTTAAATAAAATTAAATTCACTCATTATTTCATTATTACATAATGATTTAATTTCTATAGGCTATTTTTAAAAATAGAGTCTACTCTTCGGATATGCGAGCCAGCTCCCGTCGTTCACCTACAAGAGCCGGCTCTTAGAGCCGACTCATCCGCAAACGACCCATCACTACTCAACTGGCTCCTTTCGACACAAAGGAACAGCGGCTGTAGTCCGAGTTCCTCACAGATGACTGAGCTTCTCACCCTGTCTCAGGAAGACGGCAGTCACCCTCTTGAGAAAACCCATTTTGGGCACTTGTACCTGCAATCTAGTTATTTCGGTCATGACCAATAGATTGAGAGTTGTGCCTTCCAGCTCAGCTCTCTTTTCGTCACAACTGTGCGGTGAAGCGTGCTGAGAACCATGGCCTCAGATTTAGAGGTGCTAACTAGAGTAACTTCAGGACTTAAACCTGCCTGTCCATGGACAGGAGGGGAGGATTGACTCCCACCCTTCCCCTACACTCTCAAATCCCTGTGATTGGCCAGGATGAACCTTCTGGGTGGGCAGACTGAAATTTTAAAATAATCTCTTATCTGAGAAACTATGCTTTCTAGCCTTGGTTTTTCGCTTGCTGCTCTTTTGTTTTGGTTTTTGCCTTATGTTTTGTCTTCCTGCCCTTTTGCCACTCTGGGTGGAAGCTTGCTCTTTGCTAGTTTGAAGTTGTGATTTGGAAATTAGGAGATGAATGAGTCATGAGTTAAGAAACTAGGAGAGATTAAACCAGGAGCTCTCTTCCAATGGGAATTTTTAAAATCCGGACCAACCGATTTACTAATCAGATCAACACTCCAGCTTCTCACCCCAGCACATCTAACTTCATTGTCAATGAGAAGCCACCCCAAGGAGAAGCCTGTATTTCTACAAAAACCTCATCAACTTGCTTAAACCCTGGTGCCTTTTATATTTTGTTTCTTCAATTTGGCAATTCAGAACTAAGCTGTTGTAGCTGTTGATTTGACTTGCTGCTTCTCAGGTAATGGTGCGTGGTTTTTGTCTTGTAATCACGATTAGTAGCTTGTGTGTGATGTCACATCCATGTCGAAAAACTAATAACCGCGGGTTGTTGCGTTCTTTTTGTCACACAATACGAACAGATGGATTTTTGTAATATTTTTAGTAACATTTAGGATTCTTTTCACCCAGTTATTGACATATTACACAAATATATTTCCCAGTTTGATACATGAAAATTACGTTACTGCTCTGCTTTCTGCTCAAGACTCGGCTTAAATCCATTGTTGTCATATAGCAACCGAGCGTCTCTAGCCAATTTCAGCTGCACAGGCTACAAAATAACTAATTAGGTGGTATTTAACTCATAAGACTGTAGCGACATACCTATAGGTAGCAGTATACAGTGCTATGTGTACGACTTCTTCATTTGGTTACGACAAAAGTGCTTAAAATTGTCGAAAACCACAATGTTTACTACGTGTGATGCACGACGTATCCATCTTTGAAAGTGAGCTCGGGGTCCTCTGAGTTCAGACGACTTGACGAGTCGTATATATGACCTCGGGGACGTTCTTTTTGCAACTTCCGGTTCGTAACTCCAGAAAACGACTCGTAGATCGACTTCGGTGGACAAAAAGAACGCACCACGCAACAGTCATTTCATCTGTTTATCAGGTCTCTCATACCAACCTACCAATAGATAGCTGTAACATTCCTAGTCATTCATAGCCATAGCTTGGTGTATCAGTTTTCCCTTTTCCTCCTTTTCCTTGTCTTGTTTGTAAAATGTTGTTATTGTAGTGTTTAATACTTGTAACTGTAGCACATTTAATAAATGTCTTTGTAAGCAGAGAAGTAAACATGTTGGTGTTTTTGCATGCTTGCATCTCCGTCATTAAAGACCTATGCCTCTAAATCATAAGCTTTATAATTCAATTCAATTGTATTTATACTATCAATTAATAACAAGAGTTATCTCATTTACAGATAGAGTAGGTCTAGACCACACTCTATAATTTATTTACAATTCCAGTAATTCCCCCCAAGAGCAAGCATTCAGTGCGACAGTGGCGAGGAAAAACTCCCTCTCAAGAAGAAACCTCGGACAGACCCAGGCTCTTGGTAGGCGGTGTCTGACGGTCCCGGTTGGGGGTGTGATGAACAGTGGCAATAATAGTCATAATAAAGATAATGGATTAGTGACTAGAAATAGTTGTTGTAGTAGTTCATGGCGTAGCAGGGCACTGCAGGGTGTCACAGGATGTAGCAGGGTATAGCAGGGCGTCACAGGACATAGCAGAGCACAGCAGGGCGTAGCCGAGCACTGCAGGGCGTAGTAGGACGCAGCAGGACGTAGTAGGGCACTGCAGAGCGTAGCGGGTATAACGGGGCATAGCAGGGCGCGTAGCAGGACCACGGCAACAGGCTGCAGTTAGTAACTAGGTTAGTAACAAGCATTTCTGGAACATGGAAGCACACAGATGGAAAGAGAGAGGAGATAGAAGCTCAGTGTGTCAAAGGAAGTCCCCCGGCAGTCTAAAACTAGAACAGCATAATTAAGGGAGACAGGTTAAGGAGAGGAGCCTGGTCGGGCTAGAACTCTCCCCAACCGGATTGGGCTGTACCGGCCTGTCTCCCTAACAATCATAATTCTTGATAATGTCATTTCCCATTGTTACAACTTAATGATTCTGTAAAGGCGTGGTCACCTGTAGATTGTTTTTCAACGGCATAGTCCATCGTTTGTGCACATATAACAGTTTTGTAGTCAAATTTACAAATCTTTAGTTTTTTTTGTTTGGCCGACAAAAAACAAACCAGACATTTCATATACATGTGTGATAGTACAGCATATCAAGGGGTTTTATGGTATATCTTTTACCAGTACATGGGTGTGTATTATTGATAAAAGTGATGCAATGCTGTGTCAAGATGTCACATTTGTAAGATTACACACTCATGCCAGAATGGTTTAAACTTACAGATCAATTTTTCTCACTTACTATAAAAAAGAAAAAGGCAATCAAGTTTACTTTCTTTATTTTACAAAAACAATATATTTTCACAAGTTTTAAATATACTTTGAATTACATGATTTGAAGTAATGTGTTCATAAGATTCTATAGACTAAACATTCACTTGTTCAAACCAATCCATAGTACACTTTTACAGCTTTTAGAAAACACACACACACACACACACACACACACTTTTCCATCTTTGTAGCAAGATGTGTTTATCATTCTTTATAATCTGATTTTACGGGTGTGTTGGAAGTGTCTGTGGTGTCTCTTTGGCTGAAAGTCCCTCTGCTCTGGCAGAAGTACCTAGTCAGCACATAGCCCAGTTTTCTTTTTTTTTTTTTTTTTTTTTTTTTTAATAAGCCTTACCCAATGTTTCTTTCCTAAACCCAAACATTTATTGTTTTCCTAAGCGTGTTTTTGTCGTTATTTTCCGTGTTTTTGTCACTGTTTTGTTACTAAAGCCTTTCCCTGTGTTCTTTTCCTAAACCCAACCATTTTTTTTTTTTTAACAGGCGTGTGACGTTGTTCTCGCAATAGTACAGATAGTAACACGCAACGTGGCGAGGCCACGTGGTGGGTATGTTTACATCAGCTGTATACAGCGTAGGCATACACGTGGATAGCTGAAAATGCGTACAATAACACATCTGCCTCAAGCAACTTGAATCTATGAAGCCCCTCACATCAACACATGCAAACATGACACTTGTTGCTGCTGCTAACCCAACCCCAAGCCCAAATGTAGCTAGCGTGAGCTCCAGCGAAGGAGACAGAGCCACTCTGTTAAAACAAGCAATGCTCGATTTTTCGGTTCAGCAACAGGTGACCAAGGCCGAGCTGAACACATAAATCAGTTAATATAAATATCTTTGACGTTAAAGATGTTATAGAACGTAATATCGTTATAGAACATAAAAAATAACGTCACAGTTACTTTGCTGAGTAACTAATTACTTTTACAATGTGAAACTGAGTTACTAACTCAATTACTTTTTGGGAGAAGTAATTTGTAACTGTAACTAATTACTTTTTTAAAGTAAGATGACCAACACTGCTCATTAGGGTGACAAACAATGTCCCACTGTAGAAACCCAACTGTTCAGAGGAGCAGAGAGGGAAGCAATCATACCAAAATAATTCATTTTTGTTCTGCATTCAGGTGGTGCACTCACGTTATCATAACGTTAAAGTACGAACGCGCAAAGCATGGGCTGATAATCACGGTTCATTGAAGCGGAGACGAGACTAGCTAGCACGCAATGCTGAGAGTTCTAGCCACAACCACTGCTGCGTCCTTCAAGACATGCCCTTCGGGTGAAATACCAAGTTTTTAGGGAGTCACCTATAGGCCGGAGCAGTTTGTGAACAGTAGGCTACAAAAATGCACTAAACAATTGCATCATAGGTCAAGGTTAGCATTATTGTACCTCGGCAAAGGTAGGTTAGAAATAAAAAGTTGCATGTGACAGCAACCTTAATAACAGTAAACACCAGTTTAATGCACGCTAAGTTTAGCGAATCAAAAACACACCCTGAAATGCTGAAGTTTGTAAGTAAGAAGGTAGAGCAGCTTGAGGAGGACTTTGCGGTGCAGACCCACAGAATGACATTCAGACAGATGGGTAACAGGCAAACTTACTGTGATAGTTGTGGTTGTAACCACTTTTAAATATCTATGGTTGTAAATCTCTGCAGAGGAGAACGTTAATGTTGCTAAGCTGTGTGTGTGTGTGTGTGTGTGTCTACAGCTGAGGAGTGTATTGTTTGTATTGAAGCAATCATACCAAAATAATTCAGGACTTTTGTTCTGCATTCAGGGGGTGCACTCACGTTGTCATATAACCAGTCTTGTATAAAGTACTCAAAAGCAATACTTGAGTAAGAGTACAAGTATCTTACCAGAAAATGACTTTGGTAGAAGTTAAAGTTTCCTTTTAGAATATTACTTGAGTAAAAGTCTTAAAGTATCTGATATTAACAGTACTTAAGTATCCATAGCAATGTTCTGATATTAAATGTACTTAAGTATTAGAAGTAAAAGTAAAAAAAAACTTAAAAACTTTGATTATGAACTTTATGGCCAAAGGTGTGTAACATTATCTTCATCACCACTGTCGTCGGGATGGTCATCGTCTGTTACCATGGCGTCGGAGCCTGCACCAGGTGCTTCCATGACACTATCAGTCATTATGCTTCCTCCTCTTCTTCTTTAGTTTTTGCCTATGTTTTTTTTTTTTTTTGCCGCTTGGCCACAAACAGGCATCACATCACCAACTGGAATGGAGCGTGCATTATCTTGGCAATTTAGGAGCAATGATTCGCCAAACTTCCTTTTTTTCAGTGTAATAAATTTCTTCTGATTTTATTTTGGAGTAACGAGTAACTAAGATGCTTAGGGGAAATGTAGTGAAGTAAAAGTTTCCAGAAATATAAATAATGAAGTAAAGTACAGATACGTAAAAATTCTACTTAAGTACAGTAAACATTACAACACTGCATATAACCTTAAAGTACAAACTCACAAAGCGTGGGCTGATCGTCACGGCTCATTGAAGCGGAGACGAGACTAGCTAGCATGCAATGCTGCGAGTTCTAACAACAACGGCTGTGTCCTTCAAGACATGCCTTTCGGGTGAAATGCCAAGTTTTTTGGGAGTCACATATAGGCCGGAGCAGTTTGGAAACAGTAGGCTACAAAAATTCTCTAAACAACTGCATCATTATGTTAAATATCTATGGTTGTAAATCTCTGCAGAGGAGAACGTTAATGTTGCTAAGCTGTGTGTGTGTGTGTGTGTGTGTGTGTGTGTGTGTGTGTGTGTGTGTGTGTGTGTGTGTGTGTGTGTGTGTGTGTGTGTGTGTGTGAGTGAAACTGCAGTTTGTATTGTACTTTATTCTACTGTTGATTTATCATGTGGCTTAATATTGCTTGTTTACGCAATTCGGTATTGTCTGCTATTTTTTTGAATTGTCGAGGTTTTTCTCTTTTTTGACTAATTCTTGCGAGGCTACATTGAGGAAATCGGTTGTATAATTGATCATAACAGGCTGCAAATCCCCAAGCAATATTACCAGTGAGTCACTCCAAATAGATTCATAATCTGCTCAATTAATTGTTAGATTTCTTATCATTACAAGTGCATCCTCATGAATGAGACTAGAGTCCAGAGAACTGATGTCACAAGCCTGCAGTAGTTAGAAAGAAAATCTTGTGGATAAAGTTTAAAAAAGGGTCAAAATATAATCCTCAAATGGAGATTCATGTAAAAAAAAAAAATACAATAGCAACATCTCAGAATATTTATTTGTTTTTTTTATAATATTTTATTTAAAATAATATGACACATTAAACATAACTTCAACATTACAAAAATATATGCATGTGTTGGCACATGCATATATATATCAGCATGATTGCTGTGACAAAAAAAACAGATGCTACAATATGATGCTTCTCTTTAGAATAGAATATATACATAAACATTTAAACAAATAATAATCAGTTAAGATACCGTTTTAGCCTTGATAATAAACAGTAAGTCACCGGTTCAATCCCCAGAACGGCAGGATAAAATCTGGGAGGGGAAAGTGAAAATCCACACTCATCACCACCACTACGGTGCCCTTGAGCAAGTCCCTTAACCCCAACTGCTCCAGTGGAGCTGCTCAGTGGCCAGCAGATCAGACTGTGGTTGTACTGGGCAGCTTCCAGGTATGAATGTGTAACTGTGTGAATGTGATTAGGAGAGCATTGCTCTCAGTGTACTCCCCCTGAATAAATAAATAAAGGTGAAAAATACTGGAAATATTGTATGATGTAATTCAGCAATGGCTGCAATTAACGATTATTTTCATTGTCGATTAATCTGTTGATTATTTACTCTATTAATCGATTAGTTGTTTGGTCTATAAAATGACAGAAATGGTCAAAAATGTTGACCACTTTCTTCCAAAAAGCTCAAGGTGACGGCCTCAAATGTCTTGTTTTGTCAACAACTCAAAGAAATTCAGTTTACCGTCATATAGGAGTGAAGAAACTATAGATAATATTCACATTTAAGTTAATCAGATAATTTTTTAAAAAGATTGACAAAGATTTGACTCCAACCAATTACTCCATTATCAAAATAGGTGGTTATTACTGTAACAGTTGACAACAAATCGATTCATTTTTGTAGTTCTAAATTCAGCCAATGAAAATTTTGAAAGTGCCCCATCTGGAAATTATGGTTTGCTTTACTGACGTAAGGAAAGTAAGGAAATGCCTTGAGAGTGTGGGGGAGGGGGGATGTCATGCAACAAAGGTGGCCAACTTGAATCAAACCAAGGATGTGGTAGTTAGGATATGGTATGCATAATATCCACTTGGCTAGTCAGTCTGCATGATAGAATATAGAGTATAATGATTTGAAAATGACTTGTTTTCGTGAAATGCTGATTAATCTCATTAGAAATTTTGCAGAGATAGTTCCAAAATTTGACAGCAAAATGCAAATTCGTGCACAGAGACTGCAAAGATTAAACTGATAACATATACTTCCGCTTTCTATCATGTTGTGGTTTTCTCTAGGTTGAGGTGAGGTGCAAATCTGCTATTACAGATGCTTTGAAACTTGCAATACTTGCAAAAGCTTTGCTTTTTTTGTTGTTGCAATTAGCCATGTTTAGCTATGTGTTTCACTTCTCTTACTGGTGTTTGTCTTGCAAGGAACTAGTCAGCATCTGAGTTTGTCCCCCCCAAAAAAAGAGAAGACAAAATTTATTTCAGGACTATTTCTGATCTTTAAAATTGTAGATACAATCTCCGTTGAGTAGTCCTTATCGGGGTCCTTCTCAGATACAATCTGCTTCATCAACTCTGTTAAAGATCTTGTCTATCCGGAACCATATTTACAGTACATTTCCATTGTACATTCTTATGTAGTCTACTGACTTTATATATATACAGTATATATATATATATATATATATATATACCTTTTATACACGGCTACACTGTGTTTGCATGATACTCTATTACAAAATCATACCATAGGATTTAAGATTCAGGCTTGTGTCTTGTATGTATTTTGTCATATTCTTACATTTCCAAAACTCAAAATCAACCTAAAGCCAATTGTGAGTGAAAAATGAACTGAAGTCCTAAAATAACCCATAAGAAGTCAGAATTAGCAATAATTGCTTCTCAACTGTACTTTTTGACTTCACAAGAAATTTCCTCATTGTGAAGATGACCACACAGACGGACAGAAATAACAACCCACCTTTACACAGTCTATGGAACACACTTTACACAGCAGTGCTCCTCTCGCCCAGGTTGGTGGTCGGTGAGTAGACTGACCCATTGATTCTGTCCTGGGGTATGCAGACCATCTGACACAGCCTGCAGGGAGCCCTGTTTATCAACCTTAGCAGGTGCCTCCTGAACTTCTCCCCAACAAACACATACAGGATGGGGTTGAGGCAGCTGTGAGAATAGGCAATGGCCTCAGTGACTTGTAAAGCCAATCTGATGGCTTTGCTGCTTTCACATTCTGTATAGATGTGCAATAGCTCCAGTGCTTTGAAGAAGGATGCAATGTTGTAGGGGATCCAGCAGCAGAAGAAAACTACTACCACTA
This sequence comes from Perca flavescens, assembly GCF_004354835.1. Lineage (NCBI taxonomy): Eukaryota > Metazoa > Chordata > Actinopteri > Perciformes > Percidae > Perca > Perca flavescens. The sequence goes on from NC_041336.1 coordinate 26,318,360, forward strand.
TGAGCACTAAACGGATGGCTTGTTTCTTGGATGACGGGCTGTATAGCAGCCTCCAGACAATCTGTGAGTAGCAGAAACCCATGATGACTATCGGGACAAATAGACCCAAAAAGTTCATTTTAAAAAGGCTGAAGATGCTCCAGATGTGAGGGTTGGATGAAGTGGTGTTGTCATTCGAAGTTGCTGTGGGATATACAGGGTAGCAGAAAAACTGAGTCCCATTAATATTCACAACAGGCTGCTCTTTGAGGAAGATCATTTCAGGGAAAGAAGCCAAAAATCCAGCCACCCATGTAACAGCCGCTGCGATCATTCCAAAGGACCTTGTCCGTACTCTCATAGCGTAAATGGCCTGTACTATAGCCAAGTACCGGTCAATGCTCATTAGAGTGATGAAAAAGATCCCACTGTAAAAACCAATATTATAAATACCAAGGACCGCTTTGCACATAGCATCCCCAAACAGCCACTGGTCCCGGGCTTGGTGGGCTAGGAAGGGAAGGGTACACACCAAGAGAAGGTCAGCAACAGCCAAGTTTAGGAGGCACACGTCGGTCATGCTGCGGAGACACACGCCACAAGCAATGACCCAGATGACCAAAGAGTTACCCAGAAGGCCCAGGAGGAAGAAACTGGCGTAGAGGGTGGGAATAAAATGGGCCCCATAACGCTCATACATACACCTCCCGAAGTTATCCTCAGGGTAGTCAGTGCTGTATTCTGTGAGGCTTACAGTGATGCTACTGGTGAAGGGTGCTGTAGTAGATCTGGTAAGAAACAGACAGAGGAACAAAACCAGCAAGGGGAAATGAATCATTAGGATGTTCCAGTTATTTCAGGTCAGTTTACTGGATCTACCACAATCTTGCTTAACATAGCTGTTCTGTTGGGAGTACAATACAAATTGAAACCTTTTAAGTAAGATAAGCTGCACTGTTAAACAAAAGCAACAACAATGATGTAGTTTTGTTCTTGCCGCCCAATTCAGAAATGCATGTCAGTAAAATAGATGGTAGGGCAAAACACATTTTGGAAGTAAACCACTAGATGGAAAATGAAATGCTTAGCTAGCTGCTTATAAAAGGTCTTATAATAGGCTTGAAGGTAAGTGCAACAGTGGAAGCTAAGGAGGCACAGACTGAAAAAGAAGCCTCATAGAATTTATCAGTCCCTGCAGGATTTCACATTGTTTTGAGATTGTTGAGAGCTTTTGTAAAAATAAAACATCTTTTGGGGAGAATAAAACAACTCTAGGCTGAGCTTTCTTAGTAACCTTACCAAGAAGGCTCATGATGCTGCAAATGTTGGTATAATATGAAAATGGCTAGTGGATTTAAGACAAATTATTTATTGAATGAATCAAATTTGAACTTATGTGTCAGTGGCTTGTTGATCTTTAAATTGTTAGCTAATTTAAAAATAAAAAAATATAGTGGTATGTGTGTAAACAGTATGTTTAATCTTACTTTGGTAAGTATTCTGGATTCTCACTTATTCCACTGATGACCACCATGGTGAGCTTCCTGGAAAAAAAAAACAAAAAAAACATGACCTACTTTCTGAAGAAATAAACAATAGAGCCACACAGTGTCAGGAAGACACCAGCCACCCTCTTGAGAAAACCCATTTTGGGCGCTTGTACCTGCAATCTAGTTATTTCCGTCATGACCAATAGATTGAGAGTTGTGCCTTCCAGCACAGCTCTCTTTTTCTCACAACGGTGCGGTAAAGCGAATGCAATAGCCAATAGTCTCCTGCTCCATTGTCCCCTCACTTGCAAATAAGACCATGAGGTACTTGAACTCCTTCACTTGGGGTAAGGACTCATTCCCTACCCAAAGTAAGCCTGCTGAGAACCATGGCCTCAGATTTAGAGGTGCTAACCCCAGCACATCTAACTCCATTGTCCATGAGAAGCCACCCCAAGGAGAAGCCCATATTTCTACAAAACCCTCATCAACTTGCTTAAATCCTGGTGCCTTTTTATATTTTGTTACTTCAATTTGGCAATTCAGAACTAAGCTGTTGTACCTGTTGATTTGACTTGCTGCTTCTCAGGTAACAGTCATCTCATCTGTTTATCAGGTCTCACATACCAACCTACCAATAGATAGCTGCAACATTCCTAGTCATTCATAGCCATAGCTTTTATATGTATGACTTTTCCCTTTTCCTCTTGTTTTGTTTGTAAAATGTTTTTTATAGTAGTGTTTAATACTTGTAACTGTAGTATATTTAAAGGTCCAATATGTAATATTTGTACTGTAATAAATCCAAAAATGACACATGCCTCATCAGATATTAAGGAAACATGTTAAACTGAAATACTATCTTTTCTGACAACAATGCTAATGTCAGTACTTTTTCTTTTTGAAATTTACATTCCGTGACGGAGTTTATGTTTTGATCTGTGTGTTGTTATCAACGGCCCAGTTTGACAGGCAGGCCGGGTTGCCAGATATACCTGTAAAAACGTAAACCCAGCGCGCTACAGCTGTAACATTAGTACAGCCATGAAAGCAGCAAACAAACGAACAGGATCAACAGAGATAGATTCTACATGACATAAAAAAAGAAAACCGCATGTTTCTAACAGTTGCGTGACCAGAGACGTAACAACCCCCTGGTAAATATTGGAGATCTATTTGAAAGATGGAGACAGCTTAGATCCCAAAAGGACGCAGAGTTGGCTTATTTTCTCCTGAACAGGTAAGCATTAGCTTCAGGCTAATTTATCACAGCTACTAGGGATGGGCATTTTTTGTCATTTCAACATTTGTGTACTCACATTGAATTATATAGCTAGAGTACCCGAGTTGGTTACTCGCAAAAACAATTGAGACAGCCAGTAAAGTGATCCCGACTGGTCCTGGCTAACGCCGCCATGCTAACCCTGCTAACTGTTAACGTTACCGGGAGGACCAGGCATGCAGCCCATGGCTGTTTACAACGTGTAGTTTAGCGGCTGGAGCCGACAACGGTGAGTTATTTTAAGCCACGAGAGGGGGGGCTGTAAATCGGAAAGAGAGGACTGTGAGTTTGCAGTGTGTTTAGCGATTGTTGCCGTAATTCTAAGCCAATGAAGTGTGTTCCGTCTGCAAGGTAGTGGTATTTTTAGCGTTTCGTATTGTAATTCTAAGCCAATGAAGTGTGCCTGACTGGCGTGTGGAGAGGACAGTGAGGTTGTTGTGTTTTTAGCGGTTCATACTGTCATTTTAAGCCAAAAAAGTGTCTGTCAGTTGGTTACAGAGCTCAGCGTGAGCACAGGCTTTTATGACTGTCAATATAGCCAGCATCTAACGTTAGCTACTCGGCTGTGCTGTGGAGTAATGTCTGGCTATGTGAGACTAGCATCTAACGTTAGCTACTGTGCTGTGGAGTAATGTCTGGCTATGTGAGAAAAGCGTCTAGCGACATTGTTGTGAATGCTGCGGTCTCAGCCTGGCAACCCCCGTGAACTTCGAGTCTGGGCAGGAGGGGGCGGGGGAGACGACTCTCCAGTATTTTGAATTGTCAGTGCAGTAACAATTTTAACCGCTAGCTGCCAGCATTACATACAATATTACATATTGCACCTTTAATAAATGTGTTTGTAAGCAGAGAAGTAAATGTGTTGGTGTTTTTGCATGCTTGCATCTCAGTCATTAAAGACCTATATGCCACTAAATAAGCTTTATAACAATCATAATTCTTGATAATGTCATTTCCCTTTGTCACAACTTAATGATTCTGCAAAGGCGTGGTCACCTGTAGATTATGTTTTGCAACGGCATAGTCCATCGTTTGTGAACATACAGTATAACAGTTTTGTAGCCAAATTTACAAATCTTTAGTTTTTTTTTTTTGTTTGGCCAACAAAAACCAAACCACAGACATTTCAGTCCATATACATGTGTGATAGCACAGCATATCAAGGGGTTTTATGGTGTATCTTTTACCAGTACATGTTAAGTGTCTGAAGAGTCAAAATATTGGGCAGAATAGTGTTAATTTTGTCATCTATTCTTAATTTAGTCGTAGTCTTAGTCTTTTGCCAAATGTTCTTGTTAGTTTTAGTCATATTTAGTCATTCACATATCTTTTTTTGTTAGTCAAGTTTAAGTCGACTAAAAGTCTCGTCATTTTAGTCTAGTTTTAGTCAAAAGAAAACGCAGTATATCTTAGTCAAGTTTTAGTCAAAACATCTCCTTTGAAAATTTTTTTTTTTATTTCTGAGTAGTATAATAGTAGTATATAATTGTTTTAATGACCCATTCAGATTTTTTGTACATAAAATGCGACCGAATATCGAGCCTCTTCCTTATTTCACCAGTAAATTACTGTTAAATGACAAAAACAACCACTGGATGGGGAAGGGGTATTTTACAATAACTTTGAATGCTGCACGATGCTGATGAAGCGAGTTTCAAGTGAACGCAACATCTGTTGTTTTTCAGACAACGGCAGCTACAGGAATCCACTGCAGTGAAATACAGACAAACTTCTACACCGTTTAGCTTTCAGCATTTTAACCGTGTTTACTCCAGCTGCTAGCTAACGGTAGGCTAACGTTACCTGCTGCAAAGTGTAGTGTTAACTAGTGTGACATGCGGCGATGTTTAGGAGCATCAGAGTGCAGCCGGAATCTGCGTTGCCCCTCTGGTAGATAACAGTCATCAAAGCACCGGTGCTGTAAGAGCTGAATATTCTAGCTCATGATGAAAAACTAGAGACGATTGTAGACGAAAATGAAGTGAGATTTTATCTTAGTTTTTATTTTATGCAAAACATTTTAGTGTCGTATTTTTTTGTCAACAATAATGCATGTTAATTTAGTCTTAGTCAGCGTTTTTGGACATCAGTGCAGTCTCTCATTGTCTCGTCTTAGTTATAGAAAAAAAGGTCGTTGACGAACATATTTAGTCTCGTCTTGTCTGACGAAATTAATACTAGGGCAGAATGTGCAAAAGTTATCAAATGATGCGTGGGGAAGATAATGTCCTGGCTATGCCTGCTAAATGTGATTCAGACGAAAAGATTATTATGGATAAAAGTCTCTCTGATAGACCAAGGAAATATAAAAATATATATATATATATATATATATATATATATATATATATATATATATATATATATATTAATAATAGATTTCATTTATAGGCGCCTTTCAAAGCACTCAAGGTCACCTTACAAGAAAAATCTATGTACTACAACAATTGATGTGAACATATGTACAGTGATCAAAGAGAATCAGCCAGTTTAAAAAGGTGTGTTTTAGATGAGTTTTGAAACTGGAAAGAGAGTCAGTGTTGCGGATATTCGGGGGAAGGGAGTTCCAGATGCAGGGGGCTGTATAGTAAGGTTTAAGTTCTTTCTGATTTCTAGCTTTAGTTAGAAACTTGATGACAGTAGTGCTGTTCCTGCACAGTTTCTGGTTCGCGATTTTGTAGGATTCCAATAAATGGTTGTCTCCGTACTGTGCTGTCCATTAAATGCGGTTTCATTGGTTGTAGAATTGACCGACGACCATCAATGCATCTTTTTTTACATAGCAATTTTGAACAGATCAAAGAAGCAGTGGGATGAGAATTCCTGTAATACTTTCTATGATGCCCATTTCTATAATGCATTACATGGCTATTGAGAGTAACTTATAATCACATTATGCATTATAACAGTGATCATGTTTTATAAAAGGTTAGTACAGGTATAGTATAGTAAGTATAGTACACTATGACGCTTGTGAGAATCCTACTTGACCTTACAAATCACTATGGAAAACTTTATAATGTATTATACAATGATCAAGGAATATTTATGAGTTCTTACAAAAACTATAATTATACAGTGCTAAAAGCAGATTATAATGCATTATAAGTATTTTTACAATGCATTATAGACACGGGCGTCATAGGAAATTATACTAAATTTCCCTTCCCAGGGACCCATACAGGACATAGGGTAGGGAAATGTGCTGAGACTGTAAGTTATATGGAAACTTATGTGAAAGTACTTATTCATCTTCTTCTTTTCTCTTAGGTTCCTTTTTAAAATGCAGACTCAATATAGCCATCACTGTGTCTTTAAAAGCAATTAGTAAGATAAAGTGCATTGCACATTGAATTCAAATACTTGAAATGTATTGTTATAAACCTAATAGCCACATCTAAACCTATTGTAATAGCTGGAATACTAATGACCTGACCTCATGTCTAGAATGAAAAACTAAACAATTGTACAGATATGTCACATAAAGCATGTTAATGTAAAAACAGACAAACTTTACCTGCCAGCGCTGATGACAAGATAGCTGATCGTTGTAGTTCTTCTGGATCACAAGATGCTTATGTAGACGGACAGATAAAATCAATTATCAGCAATGCACCCAAGCTCATTATGTACGAGAAATGACAATTGGTTTGCACACCACGGAAGACAAGGTGTAAGGCGTGCTAAATACACTTACCCCTACCCAAGCTTTAGGTGGGCTGGTGGGCTTGCATGTGTGTGACTGTGGATTATATAGAACCACAAGTCCACATATGAAAGCTTCAAAAGATGCATTATGACTCGGACCAGGCCTGTAGGCACACACAGATTGCAGCTTGCAGAGCTCTACGTGCATGTTTGTGCTTTTATGCATTGCATAAGTGATACCAACCATCACTGCGGTCTATCTAGTTCAGTGGTTCTCAACCTTTTTTGGGCCAGCACCCCCCTATCCATAATCCAGGTCCCTAACGCCCCCCATCAAATAAGATGTAGGCTAGTTGCCCCGAATATTAATGATTACGCCCTAATATAAGGCCTCTTATTGTTCTTACTATTGTTATCACAAATAATCAAAAAAGTCATATCATTGAATGACAAACAACACATTTATTAGGTATCATAAAGCCATGTGAATATAGAAATTATATTTACAGGTGTTTAAAAAAAAGAAACCATTTTACATTCAATTTAAATATAAGCCCATCAGATCGACTAGATATGTAAAATTCAAACTTTAATTAGGTATTACAAACACTAACAGTAGCCAATCAGAAACAGCTAGCAATTTAACATTCAAATCTATTTTTCATTCAGATCTAAATGTATAATCAACTTGTTCCAATGGAAAACAAGCTGGCACTTATCAAGGGGTAAAAGCAGAAGGATTTCCTTCCGAATGGAAATAAGTTTACAACCTTTGAAAGTTGGTGAGAGCCCTTTTTTGATGCTTAGAAGAGTATGTTTGGTATCGCCTGTCTTGCGAGTAAATAGCTGTAAAAACGTTTGGAGAAACGGAGTTTGTGGAACAGCTAAATGTTTGCCAAACAAAGCACAGTCGATGTATCTCGCTCGTCTTTTTTCTTTCTCTATTTCTCCATTAAATTAAGCTGTATTCAGGTACAGTAGGAAACGTTGTTTTATATAAAAGATCTGACAAAAAACTGTTACTGTGAAATATAAAGTACTTGTGCATTGGGGGGGTTAAAGAACACAACAGGACGTCGCACCACCCTGCGACGATTGCTTTTGTTTTTCTGAAGGCAGCTTCACGCTGAAGTACGGAGCTCATTTAAGACGATACTCTGACTTCCCGTTTCCATGAAAGCAGCACGGAGCTGCGCCAAACAAAGCTGACAGAAGCACAGAAGAGAAGAGCTATGATACACCGTCTCGTTCAGTCGCAGTGCTGTAAACTGGCTGGTTTTAATGTTGCAGTGCAGACCACTGTTTTTTTGCAAGTAGTTTAAAGTATAAACATGTATTGTTATTGTGAATCTTTGGTTTAAAGGTCCCATGACATTGTGCTCTTTGGATGCTTTTATTAGTGGTCCCCTAATACTGTATCTGAAATTCAGCCTTGGTGTAGAATTACAGCCACTAGAGCCAGTCCCACAATGAGCTTTCCTTAGTATGTGCCATTTCTGTGTCTGTTGCTATTGAGGAGGAGGGAGGTGAATGGGTGTGGCCTTGACCAACTGCCACTTTGCTCGTTTGAAAGCCATGATGTCTCTCTCTCTCATGGGTGGGCCAAATTCTCTGGGCGGGCAAAGCAGAGAAAGGGGAGGTAACCTTGCTCCTTATGACCTCAGGATCGGCCCATCTGAGCTTTCATTTTCTCAAAGGCAGAGCTGGATACCCAGGGCTCCGTTTACACCTATCACCATTTCTATATCACTGGGGGACCATAGGCAGGTTGGGGGAAGGCATAATAATGTTAAAAAACCTCAAAGTGAAATTTTCATGTCATGGGACCTTGAAACTGTCTTTCAAACAAACGCCCCCCCAAAGGCACCTCAACGCCCCCTTCCCCCCCCGTCATCTTCTGAACAACGCCTGGGGGGCGGTACCACCCCCGTTGAGAAACACTGATCTAGTTATATCAAAACAGCACAGCGTATTGGGAGCAAATTACTTTCTCTTTATAGGAAAAAGTTCTGACTAATATCTAAAGTGCAAATTGAGATGTGACATCACGTTTTCCAGATCTTAAAATGTTTATGTATTATTTTGATACCATACACCGGCTCCTTAGTCAAATATGTTTTTGTTATGACACAGGGACTCTGCTCTGCACACTTCTTCTCAAATATTTACAAGCTGCCAAGAATGACTGCGTCAAAAAGATTCATAGTGATGCAATGCTGTGTCAAGATGTCACATTTGTAAGATTACACACGCATGCCAGAATGGTTTAAACTTACCGATCAATGGCCTGAAACAGTTTTTCTCACTTACTATAAAAAAGAAAAAGGCAATCAAGTTTACTTTCTTTATTTTACAAAAACAATATTTTCACAGGTTTTGAATATACTTTGAATTACATGATTTTAAGTAATCTGTTCATAAGATTCTATAGACTAAACATTCTTTTGTTCAAACCAATCCATAGTACCATTTTACAGCTTTTAGAACACACACACACACACACACACACACACACACACACACACACACACACACACACACACACACACACACACACACACACACACACACACACACACTTACTTTGCCATCTTTGTAGCAAGATGTGTTTATCATTCTTAATAATCTGATTTCACAGGTGTGTTGGAAGTGTCTGTGGTGTCTCTTTGGCTGAAAGTCCCTCTGCTCTGGCAGAAGTACCTAGTCAGCACATAGCCCAGTTTCTTCCTAAACTTTTCCCCTGCGAGTGCATAGATGAGTGGATTTACACAGCAGTGAGACAGTGCAATGATCTCAGCAAAGCCTATGGCAGAGTGGATATATTTTGAAGCCTGGCAGTTGTTTAGGGTGTCCACGAACGGCTGCAGTGTCTGAAAGAAAACTGTGACGTTGTAGGGGACCCAGCACACCACAAACACACACACTATGATGAATATCAGCTTTACAGCTCTGTTCTTTTTGGAGTTCCTGGACCTTGACAGCACAAAAAGGATTTTCACATAGCAGAAAATCATGATAGGGAGACCCACGAAAAGGCCCACGGTGTTCTCGTTCAAGTTTCGCAGCATCTTCCAAAACTGCTGCCGGTCCTCTGGATACAGTGGCTGGCACTCGTAGCTGTTGTCATCTGCATCTACCAACTCCAAGGAGGCAAAGATCACCCCAGGGATTGCCATGACGACCGATATAGCCCATATGGTGATGCTGGCTATGATTCCATAGCAAAGTGTCCGGGCTCGCATAGCTGCAACAGCGTGGACGATGGCCAGGTAGCGGTCCACACTCATTAGGGTCACAAACAACGTCCCACTGTAGAAACCCAACTGTTCAGAGGAGCAGAGGGGGAAACAAAGTCAGAATCAGGCTTTTTCTTACATCAATGAGGTTTGGCTGACAAGACAAGGCAAGCAGACAGACCACAAATTATAAAGAAAAGATAAAAAGCCCCACCTGATAGACTCCTGTCATCAGTTTGCATGATGCAAGGTTCTGGGAATTGTAGGCCCAGAGGGGCAGTGATACGGCCAGTATGAGGTCTGACAGGGCGAGGTTGAGGAGGCATATGTCCGCCATAGTCTTCAGCTTTATGTACCGGAGGAGAACCCAGAGAACGGTGGCGTTGCCTGTGAAATCAATTCAAATAATTAGTTGTTACTTATTATTTCTGGTGACAAATTGTAGAACAGAACTGTTGCACATATCTTACTTTTGCTTGCATCAGTTTCAACTATATGCCTTGAATGCAAATGTGCATTAAAATGTATAAATAGAGCAATAAAAACTTTTTGAACATACCTAGCAGACTTAGGCAAAACAGTATGTAGTAAAGAACGGACAAGAGCGTGGATCCATTGGGCAACCCTGGACCGGGATCCTGATCGCAGGTGTCATTATAATCAAAGTCGTACATGTCCGAGTACATTAATGTCTCGTTCTCGGATATGTTCATACTGCTGTATAAAGAGGAACAGAACATGCAGAGATTACTTAACTTAATAACTTAATATCTAGAATCACCCAATAAAGACAAAAACCTTTGTGGTCCTTCATGTAAAGAGAGAATAGATGTAAACAATTAGTGTGACTAGATGGCATCATAATCTCAACAAAATAATTCAATGATTACTCTAATTAACATTAATAAAATCACAGTCAAGCTGCAAAAAATAAATCATATAAATGACATACAAGTTACAATAAGAATGATAATATTAAACTTCAAAGTTTCCAATGGGCTACAATTTAACCTTTTTTAACGTGTGTGTGTGTGTGTGTGTGTGTGTGTGTGTGTGTGTGTGTGTGTGTGTGTAAAAGTATGTTATTCCAGTTTATCGACCAACCTAAATGAAAAAATACTCATGTTGGTATTAAACCAAGGCAATCACAAGTCTACACTAGCTCAAGTCTGGTGGGCATTAGTTCCCCCAAAATGACTAAAGTGGCACAAGGGGCTCTTTTGTTTTAAACTTTATGTCAGGCATTGAGTTGATCTGTCCTTCCAAAGTAACAAGCCCAAGCTGTTGTTCAAACCTTACACAACTCTGATTTGTTCAGGAATATGTGGAATTTGCTGCAACAACTGAATTTCCCCGCTGGGGCTCAATAAAGGTGTATCTTATCTTATCTTATCTTAATTTTAACTTAGTGTTTCTCCCAGACCTTCAATCCATCAACAAATTAAACGTGAAAACAACACAAAACAAGAGAATCACCCAACAATCTCAAACTTCCTTTATCAGTTAATGCAGCTTTTCTCGCCAAAAAAACCCTAATACTGTGGTTCACTTTACTTAGGGCCTTTGCTCTCTCCACTCAGACTAATGTCTACCAAACATCATAGATAACTAACAGAGTGTTTGGCAGAAAACAGAGACTGAACAATTTCAACCAAGACCAAGCATTTGGGTGTGACGGCTTGAGAAACAACTTCCTTATGGGCATCTAGAGCAGGTATTCATCAAAATAAAATGAATTCAGCTTTTGCAATAGGAAGAGACACCTTGTTGTTTTTGAGGCAATTCCTGATCTTACTGGATTTCTCACTTAAGATTGACTTTAATGTCTTCTGATTCTAATGTGAAGCCAAAGTGGCTGAATCTTTCAAATATAAAATAAATGTACAACTACTTACGATTTCAACAAGATCTTTTGACTCCTGATTCTATTTTCTTCCATTCATGTGCTCCTCCACTCACAAATCTTCAAGAAATAGAAATAGCAGATGTTTTTTCCTCTTTATTCTGATAGATACAATGTCCTCCCATCATGATGACTGAATTCTATATGTTTCACACTGAACATTTTGTACAGATAAAAGCTTCAAAGTATTAAAAGAAAAAAAAAAATTCACATGTGAATGTTAGGGAATTTAGAAATGTTACTGGACTTTCCTGCCCTTTAAGTCCAACCTTTCACATTATCATCATTTAGTGAGTCATGTCTGAAAGGCTTCTGAAAACAAAGTTCAACTGCTAAGTTGAAACCTAAGAAACAATTTTCCAAATCTGAAAGAAAGCCATAGCAATAAGAAGAATGTTGGTGTTTACTAGAGCATGTGTTAACTTCCCATTATTGACTTTCTCCTTCTGAATGCAATAATGTCAGAGGTACTGTACAAGCAACATTATCAACAACCATCACCAGTCTAGATGTAGCATTAATACGCATCTGTCTATGAATATCACAAACTTCCTCCTACTCCAACCATAATCAAATTCATGTCATCTCTTTTAAACCACATCTCAAGCCTATTTCTTTCACTATCAACATATGCAGAACCACGTGCTTTGACACCCATGCCGACCCTCACTTCCTGTGGCTGACGTTTACACACACACACACACACACACACGTGCATACACAATCCTCAACTACCCACTGTGTTTATAAGTGTAGGAGGTGAGAGAGGTGAAGAAGGTCTAGTAAATAGCAGCTAAACATTTAAAAAATGTTGTGCTTACCGTAATGTCTGCCCAAATCACTGCTCTTGAGTTTGTGTGCTCTTTTGCTGTGCATCAAGCTTACATATCATCCTGTCAACGTGCATTGCTCGCTTTTTGTGTCAAATCCTGCTGCAGAGCTCGTTTCTGGTAAGGAGAACTCTTGGTTTTGTTGTTTCCTCCGCATCGTGTTAAAACTGCACAGAGGTGTCATTGTGGTTTTCCGAGAATTGTATGTTAATATGTGGCAAGAAAAGAGTAGGGGGAAAATTCTAATGAGGAGCTTTTCTCTGCTTCTTTGTTCTTCTCATACAAACTTTTTAGCAGTTTTTTTAAATTTAAATTTCAAAATTGTGTACTTTAAATTTAAAATAGAATCTTTAAATTAATTATTTATTTAACTAAATACACAAGAATGGATCAACTGTTTTTTTCGATTGTTAAACGACAGGAGGCAAAGCTGGAGCCACATGTGCAAAAACTCTAACCACAGTCTGCACAGCAGCAGTTCATGTGGACCGAACTCTAGTTTGTTTTTCATTGCTTGAACACAGTTTACAAAAGTCTACACACCTATCTCATGGCTTTAACCACAACCCCCACAACCTGCACAACACTGTGGATTTACAGTAACACATTGCTGTCAAAATTGTTAACCACACATGCCCTCTCTTGACATGCACCTGGGGAAAAACCTTCTGAAATGCCTGATCCATCCCTGGCAGTCCTTTTGGACTTGTGTCCCCACATCCACATAGCTATCACTAGCGACATTTGGTCATGTGGGTAGTGATCAAACACTTTCCTCCTCCAAGCAGAGAAAACCTGATCTATTGGTTTGAGGAGGGGGGAATATGGAGGCAGTTACCACACCATATAACTGATGTGCTGCAAATCACTCTGTAACACCTGCAGAGTGGTGAAAAGCCACATTATCACCAAAACCTAGGGGGTTCTTACTGGTTTCCCCTGTTCTGCCGGCACTAGCTCAGCGTAAAGCTGTTGTATGGACCAATAAGGGGTGTGTTGAGAAGCAAACCATCATTGGCCCTTGCGGCACACATTGTGATATCCCCCCCCTCCACACACACACACACACACACACACACACACACACCCCCCTCCCCAGGTGCATAGCAAGAGAGGACATCCAATGTGATGTTGATAAAACTTGATGGCGTGATGCTGGAGAGAGGCAGCATTAGTCCCCCAATCCTTGTTACTATTATGTACCTTGAGTTTGTAACTTTTTTATTTTTTATTTTTGTGTTAAAATATATATCTATTGAAGCAAACTTCTGATTTTCATTCCGTCTTGTTTACCTAAAAAAACTTGTGTTATAAAATAAAGAAAATCTTGTGAAAGAATTTTACTCTTAAAATATTGATTTGCTTAAATCACTCAAATTATTTAAATTGTAAAGATTAAAGGTTTCTAATTTCTGTATTCTCAGTGTGTTCTGAGTGACAGTGTGTGTTGTCCCGATGAGGATTGTTCTGAGTGTGTCGCTGCACTGAGTCACTGAGTCACTGAGTTTTGAGATGGGTGAGAGTGGTGTTGTTTGGAATGAGTAGCAGGTGATGTTTAGCTCAGGGGGCTGCTGTAAGTAATGGTGTATGACTTTAATCTCAAATGAGCACAATATAACATTATCATTGTTTGGTACTCTTCTTGGATATGAGAAGAGATGTAAAACTTTAATAACCTTCACTGGCAAACTAAATCACTACAGCCAATCATAACATGAACAAAAAAGCTTAAAGGGCATTAAGCGTAAATCTGACATGTGAATACATGTACTGTATTTTCTGCAAATAACATCTGAAATGGCAGTAAAATAACCAAGACAAAAGAACGTATTACTGTAAACATTAGATGCATCTTTGCAAAATACTGTATTGAGAAAATATAAAAAATTACAGCTGTGTATGACGAGCCAAACTTTGTTCCACATCAACAGATTTAAATCCATCATAAATGATGACGTTTGAATGTGTGAAAGGTGCTACATAACACTGTTATTTTCACTTTGTGGCTTTGATTCATCATCAAAAATTTGAATGAAAAACTTTTTCCACAAGGAATGTGAAAACAAAATAATTCCATGTTGTAAAAGACTACATTGTGTCTCTAGAAATGGTATACCATATATCATATCAAAAGCTATTGTTTTCCCATACCGTATGAATGTTTTTCTTTATCTCGCAGGCTCATCAACTAAAGTGTGAACGTTTTAAGCACATCTGGTACAGATAAACAAACTTTGTGGTTACAAGCTGTCACAAACAAGAGGCTCATGGTTTCAGTCAATGTTCAGCAGGAAAAGGAGGCACACTGCATAGCTTTTGTAAAATAAAATCAAAAAGGTCTAAAGATAATATGTACAGGGACAGGCACTTTAAGACAATGCTGATGAATAACGATGTCACAGGTGGAAACTGGAAGTGACAAAACAAATCACGCAACATATATAAGGATAACATGCGCGGCAGTAGTAGCCTTAATAACAAGGCTACCCGGATCAAAGATGTCAACTCTGCAGGTGATCTCCATAAAGCATAATATATACAACATAATCTGCCCTCCACCTCCTACATGATGGGATTGGAGGTGACATCAGAGGACCTGGACACGTTTGAGCTTTTTCTGTATGAGCTATCTAACAGATCTCTGTTGGAGGGAAGGAGAATCCAAGGCACACATTTCTTCAAAAGCTGCAAGGCTCGTTTCATGAACTTTTGTCCCACAAAGGCGTATATGATGGGGTTCAGGCAGCAGTGGGTGTAAGCAAAGGTCTCAGTCACTGTTACTGACAGCCCTAAATTTGATTCCATGTTGCAATCGCTTGGCAATACACCTTCAGATTTCAGAAATACCAAGAAAATGGAAATGTTATATGGGGCCCAGAATATGAAAAAGGCAATCACTATAGAGACGATCAGCTTGACGACGCGGTACTTCTTTGCACTCCTCATTTTCACCAGTATGGGGATGATCCTGGAGTAGCAAACTATCATCACCAGCAAGGGAATCATGAGACCCAATACATTAATTGTCAAGGTGTGATAACTCCTCCAGGCGTCGTTTGGGACATGGCTACAAGTCGGCCTTTGAGAATCATTTGTCACCTTTGTGAAGATAATAACCGGTAGAGAGACACACAAGCTCAGCAACCAGACGGACACGGTCATAACGATGCCTAACCTCACAGTACGATACCGGGCCATCTTTTGAGTGTGCATGATGACCACGTAGCGGTCCAGCGTCATGACAACCATGAAGAAGATGCTGCTGAAGAACCCAGTGTTATGGGAGCCAGAGGTGAAACGGCACATAAAGTCTCCAAAAGTCCATTGACGGACCACAGAGTAGTGAGAGTAGAAAGGCAGCGTGAGGACAAAGAGGAGGTCGGAGAGAGCCAGGTTGAAGAGGCAGATGTCTGTCAAGTTGGTCTGGTTGCGATGCTTCACCAGGACACACACCACTAGGACATTGCCTTGAGAGATGGAGGAAATGACATGTTAAATATGTAATATTACTGAGCATCATATGTAAAGTAATGGTCTCCTTTAGCCTACTGACTCTCTCTCACACACACATACACACACACACACACATACCTAGGAAGCCGAGGATGAAAACCAAGCTGTAGAGAGTGGGCAGAAACACCTTGCCAAAATCCATCAAACCAGCGTTGCTGCAAGGAGCATAGTCCGACATTTCATTATAATATGATGAATAATCTATAGAATATTCTGTAGGTGTGGTTCCATTTTCTCCATCATCTGTGGACAGAAAATATTTATTTCAACATTTACAGCATCTAACCTTATTTTAGATGTAATTCCTGCACATTAGGAAATACTATAGCCTACTGTACATTAAAAGGACCAGGTTGCACGTAAAGACATGCCGTTAGTGGCGGTAAATGGAATTGAGTTTTTTGGTGTGCCCAGCACTGAAAAATGTCATTAACAATTTTTAACTTGTCTGCATCCTCTCAACAATTTTCATAGGGATTTATTTTTTTTTTGTCAGGAAGTAGTTCCAATAAAAGCTGTTCACAGTGGGGTCCGTGATAATTCACTGGGGCCACTGTTTAGTTACTGCTAATTGTCGTTTTAAAATGCTGTGAGCACCACAAACTAAATTCCATTTAACTCTACTGTGCTGGTGTAAAGGCAGAAATCTTACAGATGGATATCTCAAAACCATATGAGTTGCATGAATTGACCTGCCTGCAAATAAAACCAAAACTATCTGCACAGATAGAAAGTACGATCATTTGTCATTTGGGTGAATAAACCATCAAAGTCAATTGATAATGGAGGTTAGTATGCCCCCTGCTGGTCTTCACACCTCATGCACTCCCTTGTTGGAAATATTTATCAAGATGATGTATTAATCTACAAGGGGTGGACAAAATAATATAAACACTGTGTGAAAAAGAACTTAAATTCACAAAACACTGGTGTCCAGTTGCTCATATGAGGTTGCATGATCATCATCATCATCTTAGTTGTGTTCCCCATATACAATTATTTTAGATATTAGATATTTTTGATATTTTTAAGTTTTGAAATGGTAATCAAGTTACTTAAGATTTTATATACTGTGAACTGTTGTTATTCTGTCTACTTTAGCCAATAAGTGTTTGACGAATACAAATAGTATAAAGATCAATTTTTAAAGACACTTTGATAACTTCCCAATATTTTATATTTCTTAGTTTTTACAGGCAATTTCAACATAATAAAATAAAAAAAAATAATCTCAGGACTGTTTACTAAAAATCCAAATGGGAACCTAAAGAAATTATGAAGCTGCATTACAGCGTTCACATTTAAGTGGAAAAAAAAAAACAACATAAAACTGACAGCAATGTATTACAGCATACAGCATTACAAATGATCCTGAACAAATATTTCTTCAACAAGTCAATAATACATTAACTACACATTATGCAAAACATGTACATTTGTTAAATTGCATTCACCTGACATGGTGATAGGTGTCTTAGAGATGCCTTTTTCTCTCAGGTAGTCTGTGGCTGCACTTCAGGGCTTTTTAATTCTCTGTCCGGATCTTTATGAATGCAGTGTCCTCAAATGTACAGTGATGAACTAACTGAACTAACTGAACTAAAAGTCAGCAGTCCCCTATTAATAAGCAGCACAGAAACAGAAGTGCCGCTTTCATTTCCTGTAAGTCCCTAAGTGTGAAAAGATCCTTATCAAGGGTACACAGTTCACAATACATGCTTTATCTTCACACAGACAAAATACCACACTGGCAACTAAAAAAAGTACTCAAAATACTCATGTGGCCCCAAGCATGTCAGACTTTCACATCAAATATTTTTTTCTTAAGGGTTCAAATATTTTTGACTACATGAAATAGTAGTCTAAAAAAAGTGAAAAGTTGGAGTAGTCCTTTTTGAAGAAATGTAGCCTACGCGTCAATGGATTTACCAACTAATTATAGTCAGAAGTATGGCTCTTTTTACCGCTTTGTAATGTAGTCATCTTTAATTCAATCAGAGCAATAATAATTAAGATTTAGTCATAGTTCAGTATACAATAATAAAAGCACCTGGCCATTAATCAGGGAGTGATTGCATGTTCCAGTTAATTTAAGTGACAGGGCTACCCTTTCTTGATGATGTGTGACTGTGTCCTGTTTTGGGCTACATATTGCAATTTGATCTTGGTTTTTTTTGTTGAGAGACACTCTTCTTCTTTGTCTTCTTCTTTTTGTTATTATTATCATTATAGTAATGCTTTGTCTCCGCTGACTATCCAATATCCAACCCCATGTAGGGCACCCTGGCAGATTGAAGTAAGGTCGTGGAGTGGTCTATGAGCGACCTCTTGTGGTGGAGAATCATACCTTAGTTGTGCAGGGAGGTGTTATGTTGCATGGGCAAGATAGCACAAAGCATGCCGGGAGAAACCTGCCGGGAGAATGATTTGAATTCTCCTTTTTCTTTTTTTTTGGATTTGAATTCTCATCATTGAATTACAATGAGATATTATGCATAGGCCTAGAAGTTTTTTCAAATTACCACTCAAACTTATAGTTATAAACATCCCGACGTGCAACAACCACCACCAATAATAATAATAATAATAATAATAATAATAATAATAATAATAATAATAATAATAATAATAATTAATAATTAACAACAACAATGTCTCTTAACTTAGACATATTTAACTATTTTTTTCAGCTCTGAAGCATATCTCTGTATATTCATGCCGTCGCTTCCCAGCTGGCGCTTGATTGACGTGAGTAATGCTGACGAAGGCGGGCTAGAGAGCTGCGTCAAGGTAGACAAACGCAGCTGCAAAAAGACCGGAAATCATGTAGCATTTCTTTCTAAATAAAAGATTGGACGCTCTCAGGAGGCGTGGCCCTTGTCTATCTATCTATAAATTGCAGGAACGTCTGTCTGTCAGTGTGTGTGTGTGTGTGTGTGTGTGTGTGTGTGTGTGTGTGTGTGTGTGTGTGTGTGTGTGTGTGTGTGTGTGTGTGTGTGTGTGTGTGTGTGTTATGCGCATATCTCTCGAACCGTTAGTCTGATGGATTTCAAACTTGACGGGCGTCTTGCTACGGGCCCGAGTAAGTGCAGTGCCAAGTTTGATGTTGTTTGGATTAGAAATGCAAAATATATCGTAAAAGAAGTACACATTGGCTTTTGCCAAGGACCAGAGACAAAGAGCAGCGGAGCTTTGGCAGCTAAAATCTGGCATACACCTCAGACCCACAACAATTTGCAAAGTTGCACTACTTTGGACTGTCTTTGACTTTGAATAAACAAACGACAATTCCTGAATTTAAGGACGTTTCAGAATCCCACACATGTAAAGCACAGCCAGCTACAGACAAGTTGCAGCGAGATGTATCTGTACGTGTCCATGTTTGGGGGGAAGGTAACCTGCACATCACACGCAGACGCCACATGCAGAATGCTTTACAACAGCAGGGGGCACTCTTTTCCTGCTATTGTATTAAATTGGTGTGAGCTGGCAGAACATAACATAATCTCGGAGATTATTCCTTCAGAGCGCTGTGCAATGCGAGAAAATCTCAGTGTTGAACCAGGCAGACACAGCAGTTTTCATCAGACTCAACCTGGGTCGGGTTAGTTAAGTCTACTGCTAACTTAACATTACTGTCGCTAAAATACCCAGTTTTGCCAATTTAGCGACTTTTCAGACCCCCTTAGCGACAAGGTATTTCTCTCCTGTAACTGCCAAAACAGTCTTCTGTTCTGTGACTGAGGAGAGAGGAGCAGCCACTCCCCTCTCTCCTCATGTGCAGCAGCACTGCGCACAGTGCACAGGCAGTTAGAAGGGGAGGGGGGACAGGGTGTGTGGGGGCCGGTGTAGGTAGAAGAGACAGCAGGACGCGACGGGAGAAAGACGCCGCTGAGCTGGCCTGGCCCTGGGCAAGCCAGCCTTCTTTGAGAATTCTTTATCGATCTTTTTCCCTCTCTTTGTAGAATTTCGGTTTTTTTTACTTTAAAGATAGGCTACCTAAGTAATAATTATAAGGTAAAATAAAGTCCTGTATTGAATTTGTGATTATTTGGCTAAAGAGTTCTATTTCTTTCTTTTACTTTGCTGACACAACCACTAAGCTTTATACAAATGATTGCGTAATGACGTCACAAACATGCAAATGGGCGTATGACGTCATCTAGCGACTTTTAGCGACTTTTGGAGCTGGTGCTAGCGACTTTCATTGGAAAAGAGTTGGCAACACTGAAAATACCCCCGCGAATCAAATCCATACTTCACTGTTAACTGTCAAGCCACTAAACCTGTATGGAAATGTAGGCTATACAGTGACTACAGTGGAGTTGCATATTAAGTGGTTTGGGGTCCTTCCGTAAGTAATTTTGAGGTACAATTCTCTTAATTCATCCATGGTACAATTTGGTTTCGAAAGAATTCTACAAGCAGCAATACCATAGGCCAAGCAATCTCCCATTCAACAGGCACATTTTCAACGGGCTCATGCACTAGTTACTATAAACTAGGGGGGTCCTCGTTAAATGAGATTTAGTTTACGATCTCTTATTTTGAAACGCCATACCGGATGTTTAATTTGCTAATTCAGTTGTCTTGACAATGCTCGAGGGAAAATCAGCCGGGGAGACTACGAAAATTATATCAAGTGGATTTGACAAGTAACTCAGTCCATGATAATAAGGCAAAGCGGCCGTTTTGACTAAAGTAAGTTGGACTTAGCTAAAATACTGAACATGTATCCATTTTTGTGTCGTAGTTAGCATTGACTTTGCGGTATTTGTGCTTCAGGTCACACTGGACTGTCATCACTGCGCACTGTGTCACTTGCTGGACCTGTAATAGAAAATACAAAGTTGTTCTTTTCTAACCAAAATACAAACTGTTTGAATGGTTGAGATGTGTTAGGAAACCCCACGACAGCAAATTAATTTAAATGTAATCTGCTAACTCGCAGGTGATAGCTCAATGGATATCCACCGAGTTTAAGACCAACAGCGGTTTGGAAGCCCAGCTCGAGTGCCGCCGCCGCCACCGCCACCTATATCATCCGAAGTTGGATATTGTAATCACTGCAATGCCTGAGTCCTCAAAACCGCCTTTAGGGTAAGTCCTTCAGAAATAAGTTGCCTAATGAAATGACTTTAGACGTTTAAATTCTTCATCTGACGGTTTGCGTAATTTAACGAACTTTCTAGATAATTAATCTAATTTAAGCTCGGAACAAAAAACTAACGGGCTTGACCAAATTTAACGGTGCATTAGCTAGCTAGTCCTTGGCATTAATCATGCAGTTTATCGCGTCAGTCCAAAAAACAGTATCACTAGTCTGGGGTTCTCGTGACATACATGCTATTTTACAAAATAATATTTCTAGGAAACGTATACTTATAGCCTGTACGCTTATTCCTGAGTTACTATAACTGTTTTTCTTGATAACAGTAATTTCAGTGCTCAATAAAGGTGGAATTATTTGAGTTGCAGCCCCATGACCAACACTTAAAAAGCATTTGGAGCTAGTCAGTGTTCTGACAACACCGAGAGTGTTCTAGCAGCCAGACCAACCTGCTGTGTTTACTGTAGCTACTGTGTCTCTCTGCGACTCACAGACAAAAAAAGTATGAACAGCTTCGGAGCGAAGCCCACAGTGTTGGTTGCTAGTGGAGAGAAACTGGCATGGCTTGTTGCTGGTGGTGGAACAACAACAGTAACTGCAGGTGCTGTTTACCTTGTGCTTTTAATTGTGTTGTTTGGGGTGTGGCTGGAGCTTGTGTCTCTGGTCTAGTGTTGAGAACAATGTCTATACAGTGTAGCCTACATTCATTGCAGTTTTATGTCTGAGGTAAACAGCTCCTGGCCTTTCAGATGTCATTTATGATACATAGATGTAAGCTTTAAAAAAATAAAAAAATCTTAAATCGCAGCTCCAAAACTGCTTTTGATTAAAAGGGCTACAAAAATAATTGGCCAGCTCTTCTAGATCTTCGAGGAGGCGGTGAGGAGACAGGGTCTTAAAATCCCCCACGACCCATATCACGTCTTGAATAGTGAGTATGAGCTGATATGCTGTCAGGCAGGAGTTACAGGTTACCAAACTGCAAGGTGAACAGATATAAATTGTCGTGTGTGCTGCTTTCAGTCAAATTACTGAATAATAAGAGATAAGATGTGTGTGTGCTGAGTTGTAGCATAGGTAACATTTGTGGTACTCACCATTATGGCTGTACGATGTGCAATGATCTGGTAGGGCATTGGTGCAATATTTTTTAATATTTGATACGGCATTGTGCATTTGGGCATTGTGCAATACATAAGTTATTGATCACAGCATGATTTAATGGGAAATGTGCAATCTGGGTAGAATTAAGTGCAATATGGGGGGATGTGCTGTGGGTTCTTTCACTTTCTTCTATGAGTGTGAGGGAAGGTAGGGGGGTATTGTATGAGGTTTATCCAATGTTTATTGAACGCATTTGGATGAGATAATGTATGCTTATGTTTTATGCATGTTTACTGTATGTTTATTGTGTGTTTACGTGCGATGCGTCGCCATTTTTGTTCTCTCGACTGCCCAAAACAAATTTCTCCTATAGGAGACAATAAAGGCTTATCTTAAATGAAGTGTGCCTAATACAGTCAATGCCTGATTTGTGCAAGTTTTTTATGAAATAGGAGTAAACTTGTGTTAACTTATCTGGTAATTCTTAAGAATGTCTCATAGATAGAATTGTAAGAGATAAAAGACGGCACTATAGCCTTCTGTGACCTCAATCTTTAACAATTTGTTATTACTATGGACATAGTTGAACTTATTTTCCAAACAATTTTAACTGGTTTGTCTGTAACTTTTAACAGCAAGTTCGAGTTTTGATGTTTATGTGTTGTGAGTAACTCACTGACCACTCATGATCCTGCCTTAGCATAATTATGAGCTACATGGGTGCTACGTACACTATGTGTGCTATACTGTAGAACCAAATGTTGCTGACTTCATCACTTCATAAAACAGCCTTGTAATAATGGTTTAAAGATGGGATTTCTGTGTGTCCTGTTGACATTTTAAAGTACGCACACCTTTTTTATTTATCATGAATTAACTCTTCTGGACCCTCCTAACTACTCCATCTATACTGTAGGTGTGTGGTGAGAAGGCTCAACAGCAGTGCAGCGCAGACATACAGCAAAACATGGGTGTTCTTTAGTGGCAACACGAGTAGGGTGTGATCCTGTTAGAAAGAGTGTTGATGAGTTGAATTAAGGATCGGTCTATTTCTCCTCTGATCCTTCAAGTAAAGGTCACTTTAACCAGATACTCTTAAAAACAGTGATTACGGACACTCAAGAGCTTTTTGGCCAAATTACAAAGCAGACTGGTCACAGGGAGTCAGCTGGCAGTGGACCCAAAATGCCTTTTATATCCGGTCAGCGTGTGACATTTCTGTCCATATAAATTACCATGACAACTCCCTTTGTGTTGTGATCTCTCTTTCGTCATTACACAGGGAGTAGCTACTTTACTACATAGCCCGGTCCCAAAGAAACGCAGCTCATAAAAACTACATGAACACACTCTAGCTCATACACACACACACACACACACACACACACACACACACACACACACACACACACACACACACACACACACACACAGCATGGCCACTAAGCAGACAAATGAGTTAGAAAGGGACAGCTCTTTTGAGGGAAGTGAAATCCATTTGTACCTGGCCATTGAAATCTGAGCAGCGCGTGCGAGAATGTGTGCCAGGGTTTAGGAAGCGTGTGTGTGTTCTTCAGGAGTGGTGGAAAGGTAGCCTACGTCGTAGTTCTGAGCTTTATAAACCTGTTGTTAAAGGTCCCATGGCCTGGACATTTCACTTTATGAGGTTTTTTAACATTAATATGTGTTCCCCCAGCCTGCCTATGGTCCCCCAGTGGCTAGAAATGGTGATAGGTGTAAACCGAACCCTGGGTATCCTGCTCTGCCTTTGAGAAAATGAAAGCTCAGATGGGCTGATCTGGAATCTGCTCCTTATGAGGTCATAAGGACCTCATAAGGATTTCTCTGCTTTTGCCCGCCCAAAGAATTTGGCCCACCCATGAGAGAGAGACATCATGGCTTTCAAACGAGCAAAGTGGCAGTTGGTCAAGGCCACACCCCCACTCCTCCTGCTCAATAGCTACAGACACAGAAATGGCACATACTAAGGAAAGCTCATTGTGGGACTGGCTGTAGTGGCTGTAATTCTGCACCAAGGCTGAATTTCAAGAGACTTCAGATACAATATTAGGGGACCACTAAGGTCTATATAAAAGCATCCAAAGAGCACAATGTCATGGGACCTTTTAAGCATGGAAAACAAAAGGCAACTTCCACCCCTCCCAGGGACTAAATGAGTACTGATTTCTCACAGCGCACTGAGATCAAGATTATCCAAAATCTGGCCCAAGATCCAGCAGCTTGCTTCCACACCTGAGGCAAAATGAATTTCATTAAAAACACTTTTAAAGGCGCTGAAACACCAACCCGATTATCGGCCGTCGGACGGTCTGGCGAGGTCGGTGACTCGAGTCTGTTCGGTGTTTTCCGTGCCGTCGTCAGTCGGAGGAGCCGTCGACGTTCATTTTGGCCGATTTGACACGTTGAATCAGCCGGTTGGCAGTCGGACTCAATGACCAATCTGATTGGTGGAGTGCTAGCCCTTGACTAGCGAATCGGTGCACGAGAAAACCGGAGCTGACAATGCCAGTGTCTTCTTATTACTAGCCATCGTATTTTCTTCCGTTCAGCAAGTAATGGCAACAACGATCCTTCTTGACTACTATCAACACGACAGTGTACTCTGTGTTTACGAGGTCTAGAGAGTTGTTCCGTCATATCCGGTTTTCCTTTTTTGGGGCGACGATACAGATTAGAGATGTTCCGATACCGATACCAGTATCGGTATCGGCTCCGATACTGCCTAAAACGCTGGTATCGGTATCGGGAAGTACTGGAGTTTATGCACTGATCCGATACCACGTAATAAAGCCCTGAAAAAAATCTACGTTAAATTAGTTTTTTTATGTTCTTTTTCCGTTATAACTGACTGTCAAACTGGAGAATAAAAGAAAGTTCTGGGGCATTCATTGTTTGTGTTTGTTCATGTTTCACAAAGAGTTTAACCTGAGCCAGACCGACAACAAAGCTAGAAATCATATCACATCCATACAGGGATAGTAGTATACAGCTGTTAAAACATAATGAAATATATGACACTCTGGTATCGGATCGGTACTCGGTATCGGCCAATACGCAAGTTCAGGTATCGGAATCGGTATTGGAATCGGTATCGGGAAGCAAAAAAGTGGTATCGGGCCATCTCTAATACAGATTAGCGGCGCCTGCTGTTATGGAGACGTATTACGTCTCGCGCACGCACAGAACATACGCTCAAATCGGCGTAGCTTCGTTGTGTCCCGAGTTCCACTTTTTTTGACCTCGAGGAGCCGACTGATCAGTCCGACTGCCTTTTCTGCCGACGGTCAGCCGTAGGTTGGTGTGTCAGAGCCTTGACACTTTACTAGAACTCCTTTTTTTAATACAGTATATTATTTGCGGCACATGAAAAGCATCTAACTTGAACCTGCTCCTCATTAAATGTTTGGTCTGAGTTGGAGCATATTGTATGGTAGTTGCATTTAGACTAGTGTAGTTATAGTCCTCTCTAAAGTCTGCACCATACACAAAAGTCTTAATTAGCACACTGGCGTTTTCCTCTACCTACACGTCTGGGCCTGGTGTTCATGTGTGTGTCTCCCTATATGCTTGTTTGTGTGTTGAGTGAATTTTAATCGAGAAGCCTCTGATTAATGTGGTTTTGGTACATGCTCTTAATTATCCACTCCCACAGAAGTAATAAGGAAGCAACAACAAAAAACAATAAGTGGAGGAACAATTAAGAGGGAACTGAACTGCTCCAATAAACTCTAAATTCACAGCATCCCTCACTTGTGTTTTTTACTGTATCTTTAAAGTGTTTTACTAAGCCTAATTCAGAACTTTTCGGTCTTTTCTGGAGACACAATCATGTGTGACGTCAGAACCTTGGTTCAGTCCCCAGCGATGATTAGTCACCCACACCCTGAAGTACAAAGAATAGAAAAATAAAAAACGTCCGGATTTGTGCTGCCATCTGCCTCACTGTTCGGTCACACATTTTAGTTTAAATGCATCTGTTGCTTGTGTTCACCTCCCACAGGAAGACCAGGCTTGCCGATTTTAAAGATAAATTCAGTATGGGGTTACAAATAACTGTCCGTTTATCCTCAGTACACACCCAGAGATAATTATTGGCTACCAACTGTTCTGTTTTCCTGTGTGCACTTCATGAGCACAGTATATAGAGGAATATCAACACCAGTTGCTAGCTGCAGTGTACATTCTCATTAATGTGAAGCTGTGCCCACTGGACTAAAATGTCAATCTCACCCTTTGCATCGTAATTTGAATGCCATGTGTGTGTCTGTCAGTCAATGCAGTTTCTTAAAATAGCCTAGTACTCTCAGAGAGAGACTAGGTATTGTAAGATCATGTTATCCCCTAGTTCTGTGTCTTTTCCTGCTGGCGTATCAAATAATGGGAGATTTTGAGACCGATGGAGACACAAGATCCCCACCCTATTCTTCACAAAATCTTCTCTATTTAGAAGTTTAAGGTTCATGCGGTCAGCCACTCGCTCATCCGAGCTGACTAAGGGAGTTCCCGATTTTTTTCTCTTACTTGAACGCTATACTGTATTTAGTTTTAAGAGGAACACGTTTTAGTGTTTGCGGTCACATCTGGATATTTAGGGTTATTTTTAAATGTGACTCCTGTGAAAACTGAGATAGGCAAGAGAGAGGGTATTTAAGGCTATGCGTTGTTGGCAGGAGTACAGTATATCTGCATTCACTTTGCAGGCCGTCCTGTTTAAAATAGAGAGGGTGTGGAGGCAATGCTTCCACATGCTTGTTCTGCATGGATAGAAGCTTGACCAAAGTACACACTGAACATTTTAGATCAAAAGCATACACTATAACCATTGCTTAATTTATGGGTTTAATAAGGAGTCAGTGTATAGTAGAAATATAGCACAAAACTGACTGATACAACTTATGGTTATTAAACCTTGTTCATGTATGATTTAGTCCTCGGTAAACACGCTGAACACATGAGATAATGTAGTTAACATCTTAATTAAGGGCTGAAAGTGCTACCCTTATTCACAATCTATTGGACTAATGTGTATACAGCAACGTCTCGTGTGGTTAATGCTCTAAGTAGGTGTTTGTTATAAGGACAGGCACAGTAGGATTAATTAATGGGTCCTTGGTCTGTGCACAAATCAGAGCAGTGCAGGCACTCTAAATGTATTTACTCCTAAGCCATGCCATGATACATCAGAAACATTTGAGACATCTAGACTGGCTGTATTTATAGATTTTTGTGCTCCTAGGCCCCGCCACATTATCCACCCTTTTTTTTGTGTGCTGTTTGCCAACCTCTCTCCTTGGTGAAAGAAAGCTTTGGCAGACGCCTTTAACAGCAATGTTTGCCCTTGTGTATCAGTCTCAAGTGTGTATCAGTCTCAAGTATCTGTAGTACAGCGTATCTGTCTGTACTGTTATTATGCAGCTGGTACGGGCTGCTCAGATTTATTTCTGGAAGACTGCAGTCATATGTTAGTCACTGTGGTATGCGGGTTTGTCAAAGAGGAAGACAGACGGACGGCATGTGCGTGTGTGCACAGATTGGATGGGCTCCTCTAACACCAAGTGACGTGCCATAGCAGCGGTATCGCCTGATAAGGCAGAGGTGGCAGAGTGCACTTTCACTTGCACAAGTTGTGATGGCTTTGCGAGTGTTAAACCTTCAGCGCCGCCGCTATCTCGATTATAGAGAAAACAAAGTATAGCTATCAACTTTGTGCCACCATGTCAGTAATCAGCAACAGATGTCATTTTTTTACGAAATCATGGTGGCATGGCTGTGTGGTTAAAAAAAGCAAGCCCATGCAAAAAAGAAAAGAAAAATAAGTTATTTGTGGCCATTTTCTGCAAAAACATGATTCAGTGGTGAATACCTCATTGAAGATATTTTAGACATAATTATTCTGTAGCTTTCCATGGATCTGTGTTATATTTCTTTCGAATCAAAGGATCCTGAGGGTGCTTATAAACTGTGCCTGTCTGCTAAAAAATCAACAATAGCTGTTACACAAGGGTTTTTCTTCTTGTTTCTCCAGCAGGAGCTCTCTTTAATTGAACAAGCAGCTTAGGGAATAGGGAACTAATTATTATTTCCTGCTGTTTTGCTTTTACATTCCATCTCTCCTCCCTTTCTTCCCTCATGTTGGACTCCACCCCTCGAGCCTTTTCTATTCCCTTTATTGTTGCTCTCCAGTCATATGGGGCTTTTTGCCACCTGAGATTCCCTCATCCCTCCCTCTTACCAACCTTCCTTAACCCTCCTTCCCTCTGTTCTTCCTCTACTGTGGGCCTCTGGCTGTTTGTTTGCCACCCACAAGCTTTATGTCTGCTTGAGCTGGTGCACAGTGCACAACAACTCTCTCTCTCTCTCTCAACTCTCACTCAACAAATATCTGGTTGCACCTAAAAACAATACTTAACGCTGTAAATGCTTGTATTCATCTCCCTTTATGAGATTAATTCTGAAGTTTAATTAGGAAACACACAGGGTTGCACACATGCTTGCTCAACTATTAAATATGGGATGCAAATGGAATTATCTCACTATTTGAGTGCAGAGTGGCCTGATTTTTACACTCCAGGATGGCTGGAGATGACTGAGATGCTAAGGAAAGAATGTGAAAACTTTTTTGGCAAAGAAGTGTCAATCATATTCCAAAGGGAAGATAGACTTGCTTTTTCCATCTGTTATTTTTGGAGAATTATTGTTGTCTTGCAACATGTCTCGTGTCAAACTGTCACCGCGTGCCTCTGTGTCACTGGTCACAAGTGGACAAGATGACTACATGTTTCAAGAGAGGACAGGAGGAGAGGATGGGGCGGGGTGCTGTAACAGTAAATGGATTTCTCTCCTTTAAGTAGGTGTGAAACAGACACTCCATGATCACCGGTTGCTGACTTAACCTGAGGTCATTGCAATACATCAACGTAAATCCCTTCAAATAACTGGAAGGAGTGTAAGCAACGTAATTGATCCCAATGAGTAACATTTCATTTAGCACCTGAGGTGTGGTGTTGTCTCTTTGTATCTCCCTCGGGTTATTATGTTACTGTTAACTGACTGCACTCCTGTTGAATAGATGGAGCCAAGCTCTAACAGGTTGTTTTGATAGTGGTAGAGATGTCGTCGCTTGATAATCAGGTGAACCGGGTTACAAACAGCCTAACTCTTTCTCCATTGATACAAACAAAGAGTTGGGATTTTCCTTACGTCTACCAGAGCCTTCAGACAATTGAAGTGAAATTATTGCATTTGTTATTATTGGGTAAATTGATAAAACAAGGACAATATAGGACTTTCATGAGCTACAATAATAGTTTCGGCTTTTGTGATCACCTATAAATGAGGTAGGTAAGCCAGTTACTATATATGCAAACTAACATTGAAAAATGGGCACATACTGTGAGATACGTTGTTGGACCCTGGGTTTGTGACATTTGTCCACATACCATTGAGTGAAAAAACACTGCAGTGAATTCTTTTGGGGGGGGTTCTGCCTTTATTTTGATAGAATAGTTAGTTGAGAAAGGAGAGAGAGAGAGGGGGAAGACATGCAGGAAATCATCACAGGTCAGATTTGAACCCTGGACCTCTGCGTCGAGGCATAAATCTACAAGTATATGTGCACCTGCTCTACCCACTGAACCAACATGGCCACAAGGCCCTTTATTGATTTTAGAGTTATCTGATGAGTTATGTTAAAACTAGGGCTGTCAATCGATTTAAACATTTCGATATAATATATTTCGCATGATGGTCTATATATTGATTTTTTTAATGCTCTTATCAACATGGGAGCTGACACATATGCTTGCTTTATGCACATGTTTATTATTATTGCAACAATCCCAAACAATGACAAATTCTCTCTAGAATATACTCCAGGCTTTATAACTGAACTTGCCATTCAAAAAGACCCTTTTCTTTATCGATTTCTGCCGAAGGTTTGTTTCTGCTACCCATTCACAACATTACTGCTGCATTGCTTCCTGATTTCCCAAACTACGGAGCAGCCCGAGGCCCGCGTTAATTGCGCGTCAAAAAAAATTTGTGCCGTTAAAAGGAATTTGTGTTAACTCGTTATTATCACGTTCATTTGGACAGTCCTAGTTAAAACCATTTTTGTGGAAGGGTGTTTGTCAAAGTCAGACTCAGCAGGTCATTTCATGTATCACCTGTGTCTCCTACACCATACATGCCATCCATATGTACTGCATGTAGGCTGTAGGCTACCTACATATGCAGCGTTGTTAAAGGTTCACTATGGAGCTTTAGGCCTCTAGTAGCGCTATGGAGCTGTTTTTCGATGAGCCTTTGATGATCTCATGCACGTGCACAAGGACCCATGTACTTACACGTGGGGACATGGGTGATACACAGTTCTACCAATGGTTTCACACACACTATTCCACTAGTCAGAGTATCTTTATCATTGAGCCAGTTTACTTGGCATTGCAGTGGGGTCGTTTTTTTGACCACATGGCTGGTAATATGAGCATCCAGGCATATGCTGAATTAGGTAGTTGTGTGCCTAGCAACTGTAAACAAATGCTTTACTGAGCTCGTATGTCAGTCTTTCAGCCTCTCTTTCTATCGTTCCCTTACGTTCTGTCTTTGCTCATTTCTGTTTCTCTTCCTCTGGGTCATTGTGTGCGTGGACCCAGAATCGACAGCTGCTACTAAACGGAGCTCTGCTCTCTTCTGCAGTCAAGTGGTGTAAATAGAGGTTGCCATGGGGACACCATGACACCCTGAGGGGTATGCTTGCTAGGTAGCAGGACAGGGTATGTGAGTGTGAGGGGAGTGGCTCAGGGTCCAGGATGTATATCATTCTCACTGTGTCCAATGCACAACAGGAGGTTAACACTCAAGTGTGCTCACATATAAGTGTTTGCGCTTTCACGTAATTGGGTGGGTGTGGTCATGAAGTGGCACATGCTTACTTTGTTGATGTTTCTACTGATGCACCTCCCAAATAATATTCTGTGTTTTTAAGGTATGATCATGAACTGACCATTTGTATATATTTTTGTAATTATTTAGCAATATGACATAATGGAGTGTTAAAAATCAAATTCAAACATAATCATCTGATGCAGGTAAAGATGCTCAGTAAAGTTCCACAAGGGTAAATTCAAAGTTTAAGGAATTTACCAACTGCTTTGAATATAGAGCTGGACATATGTTTGACAGGAAGCAATATATCTGAAACACCAGCTGCTCCTAGCTTTTGGAAAAGGTTGGAAAGGCAATAATGTGGCCTGTGTTTGTGTGTGTTGAAGACAGCCAGTCTTTTTACTTGTCAACAGTTGAAATCTTGTCATTTACAGTGTTTATGTTACTCAAGCAATGTAATTGGTGGTGTGTATAACACCAATCCTTTATATATAGACTTTTGCGTTCATCCATTGTTAATATTCTCAGAATGCAAAAAAGCATGTCATATAGAATGTAGGTCAGTCGGCCCTGTGTTTTTGGCAATTAATCTGTTCCATTCCCAGTTGGTTGTCTTCATTAGAGGATAGTGGCTCATTGTTTCAGTGATCCTATTGTCTGACACTTAACAGACTCATCTGACGTGATGTCCATTTCTCTGACTGGGGACGCGTCTGTCTGTCTATCACAGTTACTGTCTCTCTGACTGACTTACTGACTTCATGAGTCAGTGTGGCACTGTCTGCTGCCTTAAATTATAGTTTAATTTACTCCATTTATATCCACAGCAGACTTTGTTGTTCACAGTGGACCTGTCTGTCTGTCTGTCTTTGTTTTTCACATGCAGTCCCATTTGTAGCATTCTATACCATTGCATTGTAGGTATCAGTAACATACTGACTGACCATTGGTCATACCATACTGGAAATGCTGATTAACTCCTTAAGTAAGTGAGTAAAATATTAATCACACAATAATTAAATGCGTATATGTATTATTACTTGTAATGCTCAAGAGACGATTAGAAGGCAGTGGGGAAAGCAGAACAGACCACTTGTTAATGGAATTTGTTTTGGTGGGGGTTGTGCTGTCACAGCACAGTTCAGAGCATAAACTAATATATTCCATTATTTTTATAAGACCTTCCAGTGTGGGAACTTTTTAGGCCATGTTTCCATGGCTGGGATAAATACAGTTACTGACAGTTACTTCTTTCCTCAGCAAAATACTCAAGGTAGTCTCCAGTGTGTCTGAGCAGTGTTATGTGATTTAACTTGTCAACTCACAACAGTAATCTGACTGTGACGTTCATGGGTTGGTATTGTACACACGCAGCGGTGCAGTCATCTGAACAAACCTGTAATTTGAAGAGCAACTCATTTTTGCTTACATCCTGAAATCGTCTGACTCCCTTTCCATCACTCAGTGGGACCATTTTGAATTTGGGCAGTTTTCCCCTGTATTCACACAGATCTGTGTCTTTGCACAAACACAACCACAGTCGTACTAACACCTTGATCGGGAGTGAGCATGGTTGTATTTGGGTCAGGGAGGATGTTGCCTTACGTAAACACACTCGCTGTAAATGCACTTACGCAGACACAGACATGCAGCCACTCAGACTAATCTGTTAAAGAGACTAGCACACAGACAGCAAAATAGGATGACTGGTAGACTCTGTCTACCTACAAAGGGTTATAACAATCCACTTAAACATTACACTGACAGATACTGTTTTCTTTTACTGGCACTAAAGGCCATGTTGGTCAGATTCTTGTTCTTGTCTACTTAGTATTTGAAAAATGTGTTGCCTCGTCTGAATAATGATTTTGTTAATTTTACACTAGAATTTATTTAGTCAAATTCTTTGTATGTCAGTCTGATTGGGTTAAGACGGCATCAAAGCCTTCCCACTTATAATCACCAGCCAGACTGTGAGTATCACTGACTTAAAGACACACTCAGGGTTTTGGAAATTGATCTTAATGGAAATTGTTTATTCCATTAAGAATGACATCATTTACACCTGAATCAAGCATGTCTTTCTGATAGATTATTCTCCACCATTAAAACTATTATACCGTATCATGATCAATAATAGCTGGCAACCAGCATTATCTCAGAAGTGAGAATGCACTTCTAGGATGTTTACAGCGGCTTCTACACTATTTTATTATTATTTTTATTTTGTTTGAGCATCATTTCAATAACCTCTCTTTGCTGGGGAATACAGGATAAATCAAATTTACATTCAATGTAATACATCCTTTTTTGTTTTACTTGCATGGACTACATTTTTGTATTAGCATTGAGTGTAGCGAGTAGTGACTGATGGAAGATATGCACAACTCACCTGTAATGTCCACAAAATAATGCTACTTTTTAACAACGCAAGCTTTTACATTATTTATATATTGTATGCCAGTATTGGCATGAAATGCTGTGCAAAACATATACTGGGGAGACTAGGATGATTTTAGTGTGTAACTATCAAATAAGTTAACCAAAAGGCTATTCTTTGTTGTATTATATTTGATCTGTAGACTCCAAATTACTTTGTTGATGTTTCTACTGATGCATCTCCCAAATAATATTCTGTTTTTAAGGTATGATCATGAACTGACCATTTGTATATATGTTTGTAATTATTTAGCAATATGACATAATGGAGCATTAAAAGTCTAATTCAAGCATTATCATCTGATGCAGCGGTGTGCTTGGTTCACTTTGTTGTACTGTATAGCTGCTCACATGTTGTCCTGGATGATTTTAGACCTCATGAGTCTACAGCCCCTTTGGCTGTTTGAGATGAATTCAGCATATATTTGTTTTAAACACCTCAAGCCTAAACAAGGACTTAAAAGAGCATAGTGAAATGCTTGTTAATGCTGTTTAGTCAAGTAAAAAGAACTGAGTGGTTCTGAAAGGTCCATTAGTAACCGTGTGTGTGTGTGTGTGTGTGTGTGTGTGTGTGTGTGTGTGTGTGTGTGTGTGTGTGTGTGTGAGCCCATTTGTAACTCAGTCCCTGTAGCAGCACAGCACTTACTGCCCCCCTGTGCCGGAGCAGGGTTTCCTGCTTTTCGCTCCCAGCCGCTCCTTTACTCTCTCACTCTTTCTCTCTCCGTTTACGCTCGCTCATTCTAACTCTGTGGGAGACGAGGCTTTTCCTAAAGGAGTCTTTGTGCATGTTAGAAAGAGGGGAAAGAGAGAGAGGCAGAGTGAAATGTTATGCTGAGACAAACAGCAAGCGAGAGGGAGAGAAGGATACTAGCTGACTGTGTTAAGCCTGGCCGGGGCCCAGTTCCACAGAGCCCTGTTCTGTTTACCTTCGAAAACACAGACTCACCAGAACATTTCACTAATCTCATACTTTTACAGGTCTCTAAGCTTCACGGGAAAATTATTTTCTTCTCTTTATTTCTTGTGAGTAAATGGTATTTTTTAAATGCACTTTTAGTCAGAGTACCTTGCAGTTAGTAATAAAAAAATGCAGTTTTATTAGACTCCTGACTTAATTATGATTAATGCTGTCAAACCTGTGCCATGATGTATCCACAGAAGACCACTTTCTGCATTGCATAATAAGTCAATAACACTATATGGGTCTTTTGGGTGAGAGTTTGTTGATATCCGACTTAGCTGTTAATGGTTAACTTTAGCCAGGTTAGAGTCCACTCACTGTGCTACATTCACGTGCAATCTTCCTTCGCTGTAATGTTTTTGCCTTTACACTGGGCAGGATTACCTTGAAGGATACTAGATAATACACCACTGGATTCAACGCACACACATTCTTTCTGAGAGTGTGCCTAATCATTGGAACTGGATTTATAAACAGCCTGATATATAGAACACTTTTGGAACACTTTTTTTTACGTGAGTTTTTCTTTTGCTATCTAAGGCTAATATTTGTGCTCTGAAGACAGGGAGGGAGTACGTACTGAAATATGTGCTATAGAATAGCTGGTCTCATTGTTAGTGGAATGAAGTGTTTGATTTCTGTCTAATCAGCTGTCTCTGTCAGGCTAAGTACAGTTTAGGTTGAGCCGAGGTCAAATGTGCATGTAGCGGCATCTCGTCACCAGTATGTCATTGACATCTGCCACATCTCCACCCATAGGAGCTGTGGTTAGCATTCTTCTCTGTTTTTATGGCTCTCTTATCACCAGATTCAATTCATGCATGGTACAGTATGCACCTGAGCCAACCAAATACCTTATGACTCGCTAAATATTGCTGCTTTAAGTTTAAATGAATGCTGACATTCAAATTTTATCAGATGGTTTCAAAACACATGGCTGTTGCAACTCAGTCAAGCTAATGTTCACATTTTAGTATTACTTGGTGTTACATTGTCTGAGTAGCCTATGTCTTTAAATAAACTGCCCATTAATTAAATAAGATTTGATGAGGGAAGCTGTTTTCTCGTTAAAGTAAGGCTGTTATTATGAATTATTCAATTATTATTTAGAGCAGTGTTAGGAACAGATGATCAGGGCTTGTTCATCTTGAGATCCAAAAGGATGTCAGCTCTGTAGACTATTTTATTTATATATATATATATATAATCTGTGCTGAGTGAAGTGAAGAGAAGAGAAAGGTTGTCACAAACAGAAACCTATCATTGGTATTCAGGCTGCTTCTGAGGCAGCAGATTGTCTTCATTAGACTGTTGTGCTGTGTAACTACGTCTGAACTCAAGACAAACCAATCACTCAGGGGAACCAAAATTATTTACATAATTGAATTAGTTTTAATAAGAATGGATAAAAGTGACTCAGAATGTGTAAATATTGCATCCGATGAAAAAGGGGTTTTGCTAAAGAAGCGATACACTGTTTACTTGACTTAATCAAAACATCATTTATCCTTGATGGATCAGATAGCGTATTGATTTATGAATTGTAAATGCGATACTCAAGTACTGTGTAAATGTGAAATGAATGCCTGTTTATTTCCTAACATACTGTGTCCTCCATGGAAAAAACTAGTACAACATAGGATACTACAATAAAAAACTAAATAGTTCATATTATTATTAGGGCTGGGCAATATATCGATGTTATATCGATATCGTGATACTAGATATTGTCTTTTTATATATTATATGGTAAGTGTTGTCTTTTCCTGGTTTTACAGGCTGCACTACAATAAAGGGATGTAATCTTCTGAACTTACCAGACTGTTCTAGCTCTTCTATTATTTACCTTTACCCACTAAGTTGTTAAATCATTTCTGGAGATCATTTATCAAAAATCTCATTGTGTAAATAACATTTTGTTAAAGCACCAATAGTCAACCATACAATATTGTTGCAATATCGACATCTAGGTATTTGGTCAAGAATATCGTGATATTTGATTTTCTCTTTATCGCTCAGCCCTAATTATTATCCTCTGTGTGTCTTTGCCATTGTTATCACCCAGGAGAAAAATGAAGGCACGTGCCCCCCCTCCGCCACAGGTCCCTCTACCCGCCCCACGCCACATCTTCAGAAATGCTGTACCTGATGGGGGAGGGACATCAGGCATGAACGCCAAGGAGAACATGCTTAGGCCCACTGTGGATTTACAGCTAACCCTACCACAGGGATACCAGACTTGTGTAACTGAGGATGGCAGGTGAGAGGACCGGGAGGGGCACACATTACTCTGAATGTAGCGCTCCTTTTCCAATGGTTTTGGTTTAGTAGCATTGTTTTTACATTGCATTTGGCTGTAAAATGTCTCGTAACCAAATGTCTTGCTCCTGAATACTGTCTCGTTTACTTGCAAATGTCCATCCATCCATATCTACATTCAGTTATTTATATCTATATCTTAGCTATTGCCTAGCTGAACCATATTATTTTACTGTATGTTGTGACCTTTATTGGCCCGTCACCAGACAAACAGTATGAGACCCGTTTGCCTCTGTGCCAGTGGGGCCTTGTCAAGGGGTCCCATTCCAAGTCTTAGCACAAGCTTTGTCCCAGAGGGTTGCCAAACTGAAGGCTGACCTGCTAATGCTCTCTGCCCCTAATGAGGCTCTCTCCTTGGGGCAGAAAATCAGGGATGCCTCCCTAGTACAGAACAGCAAGGTGCTCTTTTAATAACCAAAGATGTGATTGTGTTGTGCAAAATCATTTTATGAAGCACATAACAACACAGGAGGACACTGGGTCTGTTGATTTCAGATTGTGGTTCATGTTGTGTTAGTGATTGTCAATGGTGTCCTTTATAGTGGTATCTCTCTCAGTTCTGTCATCTGATCTGGCTGTTCCCAGAAAACAGTGGAGACTGTCTCTTGGTTTCTTTATCTGAGGATTGACACAGAAAAATGAAGCAGACTTCTCCTGTGGCTTAATGGACATAAGTAGTTTGTCATATCAACAAGTACTCTGCAATTTGCCTGTCATTATTTCTCTATGCCGCTATCTTTTGTCACAGCCCTAGAGTTTCTGTCTAAATAAACCATAGAAATTAAATCTTCAGTATATGATAGGCGGCTTCCCTGCCTTCTGTTGTTGTTTTTAGCCGTTTTGTTTTCAATACTTACTACAGTAAGACTAAGAACAGGTTAATACTAATGTTTCTTGTATTTATTTTTTTTCAAAATGTGGTTTTAGACTCATGTTCACCTTTTAGTCCCACTTCACACATGTCATGTTTCAGTCAATGTCAGTATTGTAACTAAAGAGGGATCTAGGTGTGACCATACCACTTTTAAGTATTCAACTTTTTTTGTCATCGTGGATTACTTTTGTGGGTTTTCACAGTGGTTAGGGACATTTTCAGATCGTAAAGTCTTGTAATCATTAACTCCAAAATAACTAAGAAATCTTCATACAGGAGGAATCAAGACAGTGTTTAAAATCATATCCTGTGTGTCTATCAATTAGCCATCCCTATTAAGCACATAAGGTATAAGTATGTCTCTGTTTTGTCTTATGTAAGTAATTACTATTCTCTTTAGCAGAGCTGAAGATAGGTAGGCTTTGTAACTCTATCTTCTCACCTGCCCCGTCCTCCCTCCTCTCCACCTTCTATCCTCCTTCTCTTTCCTTCTGTGGTTCTTTCTCCCGTCTTCCCTCCTCTCCACCCTCTTCCTCCCTCTCTTTCACTTTCTCTCCCCCCCACCCTTCTCTCTCTATCTCCCTCCTGCAGTAAGGCGCTGATGGACCTGCTGGTCGAGCTGTGTAGTCGCTACCAACTGAATCCAGCACTGCACACCCTGGAGCTGCTGTCGCCCGAGGGCCACACTTTGGGGTTCAAGCCCAACGCTCTGCTGGGCTCCCTCAACGTGGCCTGTGTCCTCATCAAGGAGAAAGTCTGGGAGGAGAAAGTGGTGCGCAGACCAGCGCCCAAAGTGCCAGAGGTGAGTTCCAGTAGAGCCTAATTGTGTGTTCTGGATGTTCTTTTTGTCGTGTGTGCTTTGTATTTAGAATTGTATGTATGTCACAGCATATTTAATACCTGCTGAAATTAAGTTTGTTAGGCACTTGGATTCTTGTGTGTTTTGAGACAGAGATAATGTATTAACAAATTCATGCAAATTAAATAATAAGAGTGTAATGCATTAGTTGTGCAGTCTGCATAGTTCATTACCCTGTAGCCCTATGTAATGTGCATCCCTCCTCCTTTACCTTTTTACCTCTGAATGCTGGCAGAAAGCAAGGCCAGTGAAACCTGTAAGGGCCCATGCTAAGGTAGGAAGCCAGTTGGGATTAACTGGCCTAGCATGACATTGGAGTCAGTTCTTATCCACTGGTTTTTCGGTCTAAGTGTGCCTTTTTTTTCTTTTTTTTGTAAATCTTTATCACCACTCTTGTGGTCATCTGTTTTTACAACTCACCTGCCTAACTGAACTCTTTGTCTCTCCCTCTTTCTCTGCCTCTCCTCTGCTCTCCTCCTACAGTTTGAATATTTGATGAGTGCCTTACCTTTAGTTACCATGCATTATTTCTCTGCTCTTCTCAGGGCTCAGTGGCTGCTCTCTCTCCCTTCGACCCCGCCTGGCCTCAGGCCAGAGAATGACACTATTTCAGACACTGCCTTCAGTCATCCCTCTTCTATGTTTTATCTGTTTTTTCATTGTACCACCAGTCTCAGCTTTTAAAATGAAATTATTGAAGTGTGATTTACTGAACTCTCAGTACACAGTTTTGTTTAGAAACACCCGACTAAAATGAATCCAGTCTAATACGACAGCCCTGCAATATATCCTACCTGCATAAAGGTCATAAGTTTTTGTTGAAGCAGTTTGAGAAAGGAGTTGATTCAAATTGATGATAATTTTGGAGACTATAGTTTGCAGTGCTGTTGAACTATAATATTTTATAGTTTGAGTTTTTTTGGGGGGCTTTTCCACCTTTAATTTTGACAGGACAGCTAGGTGAGAAAGGGGGAAGACATGCAGGAAATCATCGCAGGTCAGATTTGAACCCTAAACCTCTGCGTTGAGGCATAAACCTCTCAGTATATGTGCGCCTGCTCTACCCACTGAGCCAACCTGGACATTTTGAGGTGTTTCTAATAATAAACCT
The DNA here is from genome assembly GCF_004354835.1 of Perca flavescens. Taxonomy (NCBI): domain Eukaryota; kingdom Metazoa; phylum Chordata; class Actinopteri; order Perciformes; family Percidae; genus Perca; species Perca flavescens. The sequence continues at coordinate 26,357,925 of NC_041336.1, forward strand.
ACCCTCATTGATATGAATGTGGTGAGCAAAATATAAGAAACAAAATGTTAGTAAAATGCAATACAATTTAACATCAGTATAATGTTGTCAAACTGACTGGACTGATTCAGTCAACAATAATTAAACGTGTGAAACTTGCATCCAGTCAAGTTTTCAGTGGATGAAATTCTTTATGGCTTGGAAACTTTAGCCTCAGGCAACAAAAGCTTGGTACCTGAACAGAAATAGAAATAATGACGGACGGTAGTCTGTTTTAAACACCGTAATTTGATATTACTGTAAAATTGTAATAATTTTCAACTTTTAAAACTTTTTAGCAGTACCGCCTAAGGTTGATGTATTGTTATGTAATTATGTTTTGGACTCCGAAAAATGCATGCTAACTTTGGGAGTAAAACGCTGACCTGTCAGTAGAAGCTTATTTTTGATTGTGATAAAGTGATCCCTCCATCAAGATGCGGAGATACAGTACTGTATGTCAATGCCTGCCCCTGTCAGCTTATCTGTCTGTAACCAATCCCTGGAAAACTACTGGTGAGATTAACAAAAGATTTTGGTACATATACACACACTCCCAAAAGTTGAGCACAACCAACCACCTCACCCAACTTTTGAATTAACAAAGGACTGATCTACTTCTACTTTACTACCTCTTACTGTATAGTATGACTATTTTGTCATCTATCAGCAACAGTTTTGACTGCTAAACTAATGGCTTACTGAGGAAGTTATAAGACCTTAGCAGAAGCCTGCACTCTGAGTGCTTTCATGTATTTAAAGTAACTTTTATCAGTAGTGAAGTGATACATAACTTTGAATGTCTTTTTACTTGAAATACATAAGTCACTGAAGAGACACCAAATAAAGAAGAACTTTATGAATTCGTCAGGCTCTTGACTTGTGAGTGTGTTTTTTATAGAGGCTGATGTGAACCACTTAGTGATAAAGACTGCTGTACAGAGTGGCACATCTGGTTTCCATAATAGAACACTATGTGTAGGATTGACAACTTAAATATACACACACACACACACAGACATCATCATCATCATCTGTATTCTATAAAATTTACTTTTTTCTGTCAGCAACCAAAGTCTAACCCTAAGTTACTCATTGAAGTGTCTTTACGTGTTTGGTTGTCTTTCTCTCTCTCTGCTCCTCTCCTTTCCACATGTGTCTTTCGCTATTATGTTCAAGATCTATTTGTTGATTATAATGGTTGTCATTGAACCGCTTAAATAATCAAATGCCTGTTTTGTGACTGCAGAATGGAAAGATTTCTGCAGTGGCCACAACATTGTGCCCTAATTAGCCTTGTTAGACATTACAGTAATGTCTCATTTTTTCCCTACCATTCTCCCCCCTCTGTATCAGAAAACAGTGCGTTTGATGGTGAACTACCACAGCAGCCAGAAGGCAGTGGTACGGGTCAATCCGTTGGTACCACTCCAGGCTCTGATACCGGTCATCTGTGACAAGTGTGAGTTTGACCCTGCACATGTCCTGCTCCTGAAGGACAGCATCAGTCGCCACGAGTTGCCGCTGGACAAATCTCTGATAGAGCTGGGGATCAAGGAGCTCTACGTACACGATCAGAGTCTAGGTAAACCTTAACCACTTGATTCTGTCAGTTATTTTATGTTTGGGGTTCAGTGTATATTGAAACTGAAGTTCCCATAACGGATCCACATTTTTAAATAAAAAAATAATTTGCTAATTTATATGTTAATGGGAAAAATTGTTATTTATATGATATTTGTATAGTTATTTTGAATGAAATCCCTTTTGTTTGATTCAATGAAATAAAAATGAATAGAGCCCAGCCTTTGTTTATGCTAATGTTCTTAAGCTAGTGTAAAGCAAAACATGAAAGACGTCGTATACTGATAGGTGCCTTGGCTCATCCAGCTATTGAGTCATATCACATACCTGATGTTGGCCTACGAATGAATGTCATCCCCAAAGCAATTTCTGTAGCAAATGCTATTAGTATCTTTAAAAAAATGTATGAATGCAAATCCAAACAAATGGATATTATTTTATGTGAAATTAGGGACCTTTTAACTATACTACAAATTTGACTGCTTTATCTTTAGCCACCATAAAAAGGCAGTGTTAGGGAAATGAAGCAAAAGTTTATATGCATGGTCAGAATAAGAACGTTGCACAACTGAAAACTTATATAATGTTTCTTCATTCTATGTCATGTGATGCCTGTTTAGAGACAGTAAGCGAGTGAGCACAAATGCTGGTTTTCTTATCCACACCCACGATTGTACGGTGTAAAATCTGTAATTAAAGATCAAATAAAATGAAAGAATAAATGATATATTGTGCCTAAACGGGAAGCTGAGCAAAGTGTGGCTCTCATGCAGACCCAGCCAGTATGAGCTTATTAAGAAGGATTTGGTGCAATGAGACACAAACCAGAATAACAATGTATTCTGCTGTACAGCATGACTAGCATTTAAATCTTTGTTGACATAAAGTTCTATGCAGTCCCGAGTCAGTATTGGTTGAACCAGCAGAAGGTACGACACTGCATGAACAAAAATATAAGCTTGTTGTGTTTATTATATGTACATCTAAATGAACCTTGGAACCTGGGGGTGCAATAATTAGAATACGTCATCCTGTATCTAGTAGGAAGTAGAATTGTGGTCTAAGATCTGATAAATATCACTGGTTGTGGTATTTTATTATGGTTCACTACCATAATAAAATACCACACCCAGTGATATTTATAGAGATTGGTTTAGTCACAGAGGGTGAGCTCAGAGGAAAAGCTTGTGGTTTATGGTCATGAAAGATATAAGCAAGAACGTTTATAACATTATGCATTTCTAAGATACAAATACTATTACATAATGGTTATATTTTAGTGTTCAACCTGTCACTGTTATCATGAAGGATATGTTACCTGGGTTATCAAGATATCTAAGAAATCTAAAAATGGTTTAGTTTGTGTCATGATTAGTTAAAATGCACAAAGTGTTTCTTCCATCTAGTGATGGACTACCTGCTGTGTTGTGGTGCTACAAAAGTGCAAATACAACAGATTGATTGAATATTTTTGATGCAGGTCAGTTATCCATATATGACTTCATATGTTTTTAAACTTTGTTGTTTTCCAGTTCTCCAGCCTAAAATGGCTTCTGCGCCCGCTCTTAACTACTCAGGTATTAGTCATGATAAGTCTTGTTTGTCTTAGTGTTGCTGGTGACAACCGAATGTAGCTGTTTAACCCAACGTATAGCGGTCTGCTTATTAACCCTGTTTTTTTTGTTTTGTTTTTTACTGCTTGATAGCCACCCCGTCTTCAAAGAAGTAATTTGTTGGTTTAATTACATTGTAATTTTGATACTACATCATCAATGCCGGTCATTTTGAAATGACCGGCATTAACTTAGTTTGCTTCTGCTTTTTCAGAATCTAAATAACTCAGTAACATAGCTCTGTATTCTAGCATTCTTCCTTACTGCTTGAAGACTGTGAAGGTTAAAGGTGGTCTTTGAGCAAAATGAAGCTGTAGCGCCCTCTGCTGATGAAACCTAGCGGATGTTTCTATTCAGTTCTTTGTGAATGAAAACAGGAGTATTAACTTATACTTGTACTTTATTTGTTTGCACATTTTGGAATGGTCTACATTATTGTTATTATTTATTACAGTATAATAGTATGAAGACCATTCCAAAAAAAGTGCACACAAATATATAAATAAATATATTGGATATCATATTAATCAAACCAAATTGGCTTATACAGTATGTGAGAGTGCACTGTAAATGCACAGTATTTACTGTCATGGCAATCCCACTCTGAGTTTTGTCGTTAACCTAACTAACCTATGCATGCCGGGACTCATTTTTATTTAATTCCTCATGAACATTTTCTAAGAATTAACCTGACTTCTTTGCTTTGCGTTTATTAGGCACTGACACTATACTTTTCTTCTCCCCTTCCTCTTTTTCTTTTCATAGACTCCATCGACTCCAGTAGTAACAGTTTGGGCAGATCGCAGAAGAAAGGCCTCCTGGGTATCTTCCAGTTCAGCAGGAGGAAAACCAAGGTAAGACTCCAGATCTGTTGCTGTTTTTTTGACAATTTGTTTTTGTTTTTGTATTCATCTCACTGTTTAATAATTTTACTTTCACCAATGTAATTATGTTTTATTTTCTTAAAGTTGACATTGGTCCTAAATACACAATATTGCATTGGAATCATTGAATTAAGTGCAGCTTTAATGTTATCATAACTCTCCACAAAGTTTAGCAGTGACTTATTTAAGTGCCATGAGAAATATTAGGTTGTGTTATCATCTGCAAACTAACCTTGAGTGGGTGCATGCCATTCATACTTATTCAGATTTACAGCCGAGGCAGGCTAAATGCATGGCTGAACATTTGAATGCTGCATGTTAGCTGTGCCTTCCGTTTGCAGACAGAAACAACATCTGTGGACATGGATGACTGTGATGATAAAACAATCCAAAATACAGACACACAGTCCCTTGTAAGTATTACTAACACATCTGACAGCATCCAGGTGTGATAAGTATAATCATAGTGGATTTTGATCTCTGTTGCATTCAAATCATATATTATGGGTGGACAGAATAACAGCAACACATGTACAATATCATACAAACCAGTATCAGCACAAACCTTAAACATTACCACAGGGTTTAATCTACACTTCTTTTGTTGCTCTCACAACAGAAATTAGAAAAGCTAAACAAAGATAGTACTCATTGCAGGTCAGTAGTATTTGGTTTCATCATATGGGGTGGGGGTTCCTATTGTTATGTCCATTTCTTGCATGGCTGCTGATACTTTGATATGGCATGAATATACCGTAAAAGCCTTCTCTCTTTCAGCGTGGGTACATAATGTTTTTAGTTTTAAATATATTAATAATAATATATTGTACTGTATGCCTACTATATTCACCTTCATGGTAGATTGTGATGAAACACTAAAAATGGCACATTAAATATGCTCTTTATATTGGACTAATGCCTAATGTTGATTGGGTCAGGTCGAACCAGTGCTGGTTGACAATGCCAGTATCATCAAAGAGTATCACTTTAGTGAATAATATATTCACATTCTAATTTCCTGGCTGGTCAGTGAATTTCCACTCCATACCAGCTGAATCAGCTTCACAAGCATGACATTCATGTCATTCTAATAAAACAGCTGCATTTTCCCCAACATAATTAAGTTTTTCTTGATTTGATCTGTATTGGTAGTTGACCCGTTAGCTAGTGAGCCAGCAGCAAGCTAACATTAGCCAGCAGCTAAAACCACACTATCACAATATATTTCACGTCAATGTCACCTTTTGGATGGTTTCAACACTAGGGCGGACGGGGTTTGTAGTAACGCTAGCTACTCAATGAAGCTGAGAGACGGTGTGGGTGGGGATTGCCGGACAACCGTTTGAAATGATTCACGTAAAAATTATGTTCATCTGGAAAGCTGTAGGAGGCAAAGTTGCGCAGCTTTGTCGCTTTGCGCAACTCCTCATCTCCCAGCGGAGGGGGAAACTGCAAAGTTACCATCAGCCATGTAATCACAATAGTCACATTCATGGGAAATATGCCAGGTTTTATGCAAGAATTTTTCTTTAAACTCAGGGCAATCACAGAATATGGCCCACAGAATTGGTGCTGTTGTACAATTGATTGTTGAGTTCTGGTCATGTGCACTGATGTCCTCCAGAGGGCAGCAGGAGTCTCCAGAAGGTTAGTCAGCAGTGTGTTAGCACTCACAGGTCCAAAGAGGAGTACTAACAGGGCTGCTTTTCTTTCCTACAAATAAGAGTACTGAATAATAAAATGGCTTTTGGAAAAAGTGATATATAGTGATATTTATAGCCTTTATCCTACATTTACCATAAATAAGGGTGTGTACAGTCTGTACTTTTTGACAATCAAGGACCCAGAAGTATCCAGATACATACAGTAGCAGCCATATGACTGGTGAAGACCAGCTTTGAGGAGATTCACAACAAACTGGAACCACAGAATTATCTCCCTACAACCACTTCAGACGTACATTTTGACGCTGCATCGAGCAGCTCTCTACCTGTTATATCTATAACTCAATCACGTTAATTTGATTTTTGAAGCCATAGACTTTACTTCAGCAGCAGCCATCTGTGGCTCTGCTCAGCACAAAGATCCTGGATGGACTACTCCACCCTTTTACTTCTTTGTTCTTAGCGTTTCCTTCAACATCGAGCATCTGGCCCGTCAACATTGAATAATCTTCAATTATTATCCTCTTCAAGGTCTAAGCTTTGTTTTGGGTCTTCCTAATCCTCCTTTTTAATTTCTACATCAGATACTTCGGACTACACATCTTCCTTTTGAAAGAAATTACAACAATGAAGGAAGACGGGGACAAAAAAAGGAATTGAAAATATGGCTGCAGCGCATGACATAACAGTCAAACTAATATAGATAGAGTATGTTGCATTTGCTTTGATGTGAAATATATTTAAACCGCTAAAATGTATCCAAGACAGAGGGAGCAATATTGCTATTTCTCAGCCATCCAGTGGGCTTTAATGCAGCTGTGCTTTTTCTCTCTGATATGATTGTTTCTTAGCCAGGGACGGTTATCAGACCACACACACACACACACACACACACACACACAGTGTTATCAGCCTAAAGGCATCATGTTACCTTACCTTGGCTACATTAGCACTAAAAGCCCAGCCTCTTATCTCTAATTGTTCATTAGAGGCTAAACTTGTGTGTGTGTGTGTGTGTGTGTGTGTGTGTGTGTGTGTGTGTGTGTGTGTGTGTGTGTGTGTGTGTGTGTGTGTGTGTGTGTGTGTGTGTGTGTGTGTGTGTGTGTGTGTGTGTGTGTGTGTGTGTGTGTGTTCAAAACACTAACCTGGTCAGAGAGCATCACAACCTTCACTAGTTGATATTGACAACGTGATCTAGGACTTCCACATTAATCATACGATTATTTAGTGGAGCACCAAAAGCATCAGTGCAGTGTATGTCTGTGTGTGTGCTTATTTCTCTCTTCATGAGAAATTGTATATGAAGCAGGCAACAATCATTTTGGGGTGGGAGGGAGCGGAGATCAAATCATCATGAAAGATTAGCATCAGGGTAATGTTTAGGGTTTTATGGATAGAAAAAAAGGATTCAGTCGTGTGTGTGTGTGTGTGTGTGTGTGTGTGTGTGTGTGTGTGTGTGTGTGTGTGTGTGTGTGTGTGTGTGTGTGTGTGTGTGTGTGTGTGTGTGGTCTCAAAACACTAACCTGGTCAGAGAGCATAAATAGGGATTGTTTGTTTCCTGATTGTTTTTTTAGATTGATTATATTAGATTATTTTTGATTGGCCCATATTTATCAAGGATCTCAGAGTAGCAAATCGGCCCTAACCAACATTCTCAAAGTGGCAGGAAGTTGGTCCCACTTTCAGGCATAGGAGTAAATGAATTGTATAAACTTCATTAAGTTCATCCTATCTGTCCCACCCTCCTAATCACAGCAATGACAAGCAGTTACAGAAGCAACACTGGGAGCCTTGCAACTTTGAAATCATTTTTCAGACCTCAAAGCTCCAATACCATCCATATTCAATTATTTTCCCACCAACAAACTGTGATTGTAGATAAAAGGATTTTACACATATTGGTGGTTTTCAAGGATGTCTCCGTGGCATGAATAGTTTTGCTGATATTGTTACTCCAAGCACAGAAAATAAAATAGATTGACAATGATATTAAAGATATAAGAAATTGAAGTTCGACACAAAAATGCACTCAGCACATGACCCAAAATCTTCTAAGTTAAAATTGCAGCCAACACACGTCATTGTAGTAGTCATATATATATATGTATATGTGTGTGTGTGTGTGTGTGTGTATATATGTCTCTCACATTCAGGGAGTGTTAAGTTACATGTATTATACATGTAACTTAACACGCCCTGAGAATTTAGTTTTTGATGACTTCCAGTCCTTTTGACCTTTGCTGCAGTTATTTAGAAGTGTTCTGAAGGGGGTGTATCAGTACACCATGACATCACTGTTGGGTGTGGGTTACAGGTGCACACTTTTGCCCACACCCATCAGAGGTGAAACACACTTGAAACTTTCAACCATAGAGGGCAGTGACATATTAATTTTCAGCCAGGTTTTAAATTATTCCTTAGGCAGCTCGTCATACACCAGGAAACTATAATCTTTCTGTATTTCATTTTGTCTTCCTCAATCACATTTATTTAGCTAAGCCTGTAAGTCTTAAATATATAGAAAAACTGTGAGTTGTCGTTAATTTAATTTCAAACAGGCAAAACAGTGATGTGTGTTTTACATTCTAAAAACTCTTAACTTCTCTTTGTTCAAAGTAGGTGTAGGAGGATTCTCCTCTATGCTGATGTCAGTGGGATTAGTAGGGAGGGATTCTGATATTTTGATAGTCTGCTGGAGATTCTTTACATTTGCATGTGTGGTTTGTAGTAGGATCAGTCGCTTAAGCACTAAAAGGCATAGATACAGTATGTAAGTCATGCTCCATATGAAGAAGTTTTGCAGAAGTTCAATGGGTTCATTTTGAGATACATGTTTTGTAATTATGAGGTCACTGCGAGTTTTGGTCCCCCCCCCCCCAAAATGCTGCAGTACGTTTGTTACAGCTACCTTTTCCTCTCTTAACGTTTTGACAGATTTCAGATTGTTTACCAGAGGGAAGGAGTAGAAGAGAGCAGGTGAAAGAGTCAGACAGAGTTCATGTGAATTTTCTGCTTTGAACATTATATTTTGGTGAGGTGAAAGCTAGCTCCTTCTTTTAGGATTCCAAATAGAAATCACATCAATCCTTCACTTCCAACCTCTATATTTTGTTGTGTCTGTCCCCATCTGCCACCTCCCCCACCTCCCCCTTTACCCTGCTCTTACCCCCATCAGTCACACAGCACAGGGAAAACTGACTGTAAATATTTTTATTTAATAGTTTGATCGTCTTTTTTTCTGCTGTAAGCTTAGGTTGTACTTTTCTAATGCTGTTCTGGATTTTTTTTTTTTTTTTTACCCATTCATTTGTACAATGTTTATGTTTTTATGAAGCACAGATATACTTGGTATTTTAGTCACTGTAAGTTCTTAAATAAGAGTGATAGTGTTTGGATATTTTGCATTTTCACTGATGCTTAGACGTGAGAAGTATAGGATAAATAATAATCCTTAAGATTGATATCTCCTTGTTCAATAGTACAAAAAGTACAAATGTGTATTGCTACACTCTATCTCTTTAAGTTCAGTGCAAGGCAACAAGTTCCCCAATAAAATATATTTTTGCATGCTGTAACAATCAAAATACCATCAACAGTCAAAACATAATTTCACATGTGAAATGTCCCCAATTTGAAAAGAAGCTGCAGACGTGCCTGCTGGACTGCTCTCCTCAAGGCTCTTTTTTTTTCAGAAGTACTGTTCTTTTCCCATCCCTCCCCACTGTGAGATGTTCTAACCTTGGGTCCAATTAATTCTAATGACCTGAACTTTATGTTCTTTTTTGCTCAGCTTTTATGCTGTTATCCAGGCATTGTCTGAATGCATCAATTAATCTGCATTTAAACGCTGTTCTTTTCTTAGATCATGGGGGAGCGAGTCGTGGTTTGGTTCCCCGTTGTGCCAAGGCTCTGTACCAAGCCGAGCCACGGGGTGATTCAGATTTTCAAGGGCACTTTGGGCTCTCTTTGATCAGATATTGAAAACCATTTTTGTGCCAATGCTTTGGTCAGAAGTAGCCACCCTTTGAAAATGTGGTTGCTCTTTTGACTTGGTCAAATAATAATAATAATAATAATAATAAATGTTGCAATACTTTTTGTGACTTAAGAACAGACTATACTACCACAATTGCATGTGCATGTGTGCATGCATTTAAAAAAAAAAAAATTTAATACACTGTGGGGAGTGGGGATCTTCCTCTAAGATCAGTTTAAAAGCTCATTTAGATATAAAATAAATCCTTATAATACCGTTTTAACCATAAAATCAACCCTTGAAATCAACACTGCCAGTGATAGGAGTTCAACACTTTTGTTTGTTAGTAAGCAGGATATCTTTCTATGTAAAAGTTACATTACATGTGGTTGAAAGTTTGGCCACGGGCCAAGAAACAAGGGGTTTTCAATCCGCATTCTTTATTTGTTTTGTTGTTTTTTTGGATTATTGTGACTTACAAGACAGGACAATGACATCATAAGCTATAAGGATAATGATATTTTAACAAAGCATAATGCTTCTAATAGCCTTTGGAGAGGTAGAGATCACTAAGGGCAATCCTCCAAAATTCAAAAGAATTTCAGTTATGGGTGGTGCAACTGCAACGTGGTCGATTAAATGTTTACAGTATAACTCAGTGGTCATGTGTCCGACTCACTTGAAATGTATTACAAAGTGTCCCTTAAGCACTTATACGTTGATACGTTTGTTCATGTGTATATTTACAGTACATACATATCTGTCAGTCTTACCTCACCCTCTTTATTTTTGACATCACCCACAGGGTCTGCCCACTGCGACAGGGGTCCCCAGCATAGAAGATCGGCCTAGTACCTTGGGCCAGTCTCAGTCGGTCATGAACATACCCAGGATGTCTCCCAAGGCTGAGACCAAGAAGAGGAGGGCCCCCGCACTACCCGGGGCCCCAACACCCACCATGGGACACACTAGCTTTGAAGGCTATGAGGTGAGGGGATTAAAGAGCTGTGTTGAATTAGTCAGACTTACACACATTGAAAAAAAATTATACATACTACTAACTTGAAATCTGAGCCTTCATGGATAATTTCAGTTATTTAACATCATGACATAAAACTGGGTTCTGAATTGTGACTTTTGGTTAACTGTCAAACCCAACATACATCCAGTGTGGTGAACACACTATATCATACCTGCAGGGAAAAACACAACATGTCACCATCTCACACACATAGAAATATACAGAAATGAATTGATTATTGTACAAAGACATACTGCATGCACACATAAATCCCCACCCCCCCCAAAAAAGTATAATTGGGATTATAATGATGACACAAACATTTTTATTTTATTTTATAAAAAGTCTTATTCAGTAAATTATCCAAATCCCTCCGTTCTCAGGACTGACCTGAAAGCTACAATGTGTTTGACGCAGCCTTTACTAGGGGTGTTTTGGCCTGACATTCAGCTCCAGGTCACAGTGACCTGTATTGTCTGCATTAGAGAAACAGCTCCCTGCAGTCTCATAGTGTTATGGCAGCATGCTGGGAAATGTTTAGCAACCAACATCCTTCCTCCCTCCCTCTGATAATAAGTTATGTTTATCTAGAGGAGCTAGTGTTGTTGCTGGATGTTATCGAGAGGAAATTTAGTTCTCAGGGTGGCATGGAGAATGGTGTTATCCTCTTTTGCTTAATGAACTAAACTCAACTAAGAGTGGAGGAGCGGAAAACACTCCTGAGAAATGTACAATGACAATAGTAAGTCAATGGAAGCGCAAACGCGAGCCTGGATGATCTGATTCACAACGTCTCTCGTTCCTAAAAGAAAATTGTAATAAGTTAAGCATTGCAAGCAACACAGATGGACAGTAATTAAATAAGGCCACAAAAGCACACAGATCATAATTCATTTCAGTCTAAGTGTATTCCTAAAGAGGCTATCTTTGTTTGGGTAAACCTAACTAAACGGAGTTCAGCTAAACCAAAATATTCCATTATCTGCCCACTGAACTTTATAATGGTAGAGTAAGTTTAACAAGTTAGTTTTGATTGTCAAATAACATTCTGAATGTGTTCTTCCTTAAGGGTGTTCATTTCAACTTAATTATAGATGTTCAGTGTTTGTTCTTCTCTTTTTGCAGTGCATTGTGATTTTATTAAAAGATCCTTATAGCTGCTGTGATTGTTTAGGGGAAACACCCCAGGTGAATAGTAAATAAAACATTAACTAATAGATATCACCATGAAAACGTCCCAAGTTGATTGACATTGAGACGAATATTTTTTGTATTACAAGTTTTCTGAAATGTTATGTTTAAATATGCAAATTATGCATTATCTTGTTAGAAATGTGCTAATTTGCATACATTTCCAGTACAGAAATCTGAACATTGGATAAAGCCAGGTTCAAAATGTTTGTTTCATTTTGTTGACATATTAGAGTCTAGGGTTTTTACAGAGGGAATTTTGGATACCCCTTTTTATCACTCCATACTGTAAATCTGATAATATTTTCAACAGCCATGAAAAAAAATCTATTTCTTCCAAGTTTTTAGGTATAACATGTTACATTAATCAGGCTATGAATGATATCTGAACAAATCCATCTGTAATAAACCTTCAGAATATAGATAGGAATGAAACTGGAAAGTTTGGTGTATGTAAGTGCCACTGAAGTGGAGATTTCTGGATTATGGATTATAAAATATCATACATTTTGCAAGACACTACAGGTGAATAGGGTAAAACCTTTGAACTTACAGATATCAACATGAAACTTCCCCACTTGATTACTTACATTAAGACATATATATATATATATATATATATATATATATATATATATATATATATATATATATATATATATATTAGGGCTGTCAATCGATTAAAAAAAATTAACTAATTAATTGCACAATTTGCTGTAATTAATCGCGATTTATCGCTTTTTTTTAAATTGAGACTGAAGCTTATAATAATGGATATTTAAATGCTAAATCACTTAACTTTGCAAATATGAAGAAAAAAACAAACAAGGAAAGGTTCTGAATGTTTAATATCTTTCAAAACAACAGCAGCAACAATTTGGCTTATTTAGTCCTGCTGAAGGCTGCTGGAAACGGCTAGAAACTGTCTGACTTGAGAGCAGATTTTTGTCACCGCCCCCGGCTGCTGTCGCCTGCTCTCGTCTACTTTACAGGCGAGGCGCAGTTCATCTCCAACGAGCCGAGAGTTCAGTCGCCGGCAGGGCAGTCGGGACTCACCTGGAAATGGCGAGCAGGATGAGGTGACTAGAGTCTCTCAAAATCTGACGAAAATCTTCTAAACTGACCTTTGTTGAGCTGAAATGAAGACAGATTCAGCAACTGCACGGCCTATTTCTCGCTTAAAATGTTTTCAGAAACATGTTTCAGTGAACTATTTTAGTACAATATGAGATTGTATTCTGAACGGCCGCCATGACAGTCTGGCTTTGGATTTCGGAGAAAACAAACCCATGTGACGCGGTTCGTCCAATCAGCTGCCGGTTTTCATTACTTGGGCAACAATACAGAGTAGCGCCGCCTGCTGTTATGGAGGCGTATTACGTTTCTCAGCCGCCACATGAAGTAAACAAACACAGCTGAGTTAATTTCGTTAAATTTTTTTTAACGAGTTAAATATTAAAAAATTAACGCAAAAATTAACGCGTTAATTTTGACAGCCCCAATATATATATAAATATATATTTATTTATTTATTTATTTATATAGTTTTCTGAAATTGTAATGTTTAAATATGCAAACAAGGTACTATCTAATGCTAACTTTTGGTGAATTTAGGAGACATTTATGGGTGCAAATAGACAAAGGGGGGATGAATAAACATCTAAATGTGTATTTTGGATGTTTTTAACCCAATAGTCTGAAGGCTATGGAAGCAAAATAGCCCAAAAACTCGTAATTGAAAAATGATGGTTTTGCCTGTAGTGCACTTCAAATTGTAGTTGTGCCGATGGAGACAGTAATTTATCTGTCCACCGGTTCAATTGAGAGTTATGACAGAGACCAGAGCTGAAGTACAGAGACACCACTGGGGAGGGCAGCTTCACAGAACAGGAGTTGAGGAGGTCATCTGAGGACTTGATGACTAGTCTTATAATAGATTTCTCCATCTCGCTCTTATGCCTTCTCTGAACTGTTACCCTGTCTGAACACAAAGTCTTGTTTGTAGGGCTGGGTTTCGTTCAAAAATTTTACCGGTCCCCAAATGATACTTTTTTTCGATACCAATTTAATAAAACAAAAATAAATTACAACGGCACAAATCTTTTTATTTATTTTTCAGCTCCTACTACGTGAGCGCCGTCTCTGTGCGTAACGTAGAGTGTTCCCTGCGTGTCTCTTGGATGCGTAACGCTAAACAGCCAATCACCAGCATTATAAGATCTTGGTAGAAGCATGCTGCATACTTATTGCCTCACTGACACTGATGAGATTAACTCCTTAGGTATTGAAATTGGGTATCGAATGACAAGGCAGTTTTCGATACTCAATACTTTAGAGGCAATTCAGCCGGTGCCTAAAAAGTATTGAATTCCGTAGCCAGCCCTAGTCCCATGTATATTCATGCACGTGGTCCACAAATTGCAGGGTCACGTTGTGGTGCGGGACACCTCTCTTGTGTCACCTTTCTGAGCAGAGAGATTGAAACAGGCTGTCAATGTGTTCTGCTGCTCTTATCCACAGTACAGAGTTTTCCAGACGTGTATAAGGGAATAACAGAACATTGTTTAGCATTTAAGTGGTCACCATGTTGATTAATAGATGAATGAATTACTAACTGATTGTTGATGTTGTTTGATAAAGGAAGGTATACTGTATGTGATTAACTAGTGTCACCTAAGGGCACCACAGAGGTGTGAAGTGTTCAAAGATTAGCAGCATGCCTGACTTGGGTTTGTTGTCTGAAGGTGATTAAAAAGGATTTAGTTTCATGAGAGTGAAGCAGTCATAGCAGCCAGGTCTTGTCCGGACAGTTTCTCAGGGGCAATGGCATTAAAGAGCTCTGCATGACTTGGATCCCTGGAACAGTTGTACACGTCAAATCACATCACTATCAGAATCCAAGTTTTACTTTCAGATTTACATGAAAGTTGGCATTGTAGTTGCTGGAGACAGTATTAAGCTACACTATAAAACATTTTGCTTGTCGGTAGAGGAGCGCATCATCTTTGTTGATGTCACTCACGCACAATTGATTACCAACTGTTCAGTTTGTTTTTGTTGTATTTTTTTGTGTATGTGTGTATGTGAGTTGGATTTTGCTGACTCAGATTTGTCACAAACACTTTCACAATTGTGCTGCATGCAGGTTTGTGTTACAGTCAACCCCACCTTATGTGGAAACTGTCTGTAGGAAGAGTGTGTGTGTGTGTGTGTGTGTGTGTGTGTGTGTGTGTGTGTGTGTGTGTGTGTGTGTGTGTGTGTGTGTGTGTGTGTGGAGAATTAGGCACATGATAACAGGTCATTTGAGGACAGCTCTCTATGATGGATGCCCTCATTATAGACCTCCCTCTAAAGCTGAACAAGCTTAGGTGGTCAACTAATTGTGAATTACAACTAAGTAATAGACATTGACATCATAATCTAAGCTATAACGATGATGAGATTGTTATAACGAAGCTAAATGCTTCAAATAGACTTTGGAGAGGCAGAGATCACTAAGGGGGATCATTTAAATCATAGTAGGAACATTGTTAGATTAACATCATTGACACAATTAAACGGTCTATATAGTCGACTGCGGAAACATTTTAGGGCAAGATTTACAACCTCTGTCTATCACAAATGATCAATTTAGGATAAGTGTTTTGCTACATGTAACATTTCACTGGGGCTCTGTCCCTGTTACTCTTGATTTTATTATATTTCTAATGTTGGTGGGATAAGATAAATTTATGTTCAATTAACTTTTTCCAGGTAAGTCTGGATGAGCTTCCTGAAACATAACTAATGTAAACTTGGGTAAACACTTACATTATTATTATGGAGGTTCTTGTTTGGACTTTAACGCTATTTTATGTTGGTACCTATTTTTGTAGGCAATAAGTTCCACATCATTTGTATTGTTATCTACTGTATATATAATAGAATCTTAAAGTAGTGTTGCTTAAAAGAGAAATACTAGTGCAACATTTTAACTGTACGTACACACCGTCGCCGACTTGAGCTTCTAAAGATACCGGAATTCATTAATTTTCAATGGAAGCTGGCTTCTCTCAGCTGCAAGGAGCATCAAATCTGTCGGCGCCGCGTTTTGGGCGTTTTGAGCGTCCAGAGCGTCAATCAGAAAGTTGAACTTTGGTCAACTTTATGGTAATGAGCTATGACGCGGTTCAGCGGCAAGCAGCGGCAAACGGAAGCAACCAATTGGAATATAGACGTCCTTCTCGCTGGCTGATTCTGGAGAAACATACGATGTAAACTTTTGTTCCTACCAAGACATTAGTTCCATGAAAATGGAGGGAAATCTCATAATCGCCGTTGCTGGGTTCCCCTATCATTTATGATATGACGTTGTTTGCGTATAGGGACCAGTTAACGTTACCTACCGTCACATGGTCTCTAAACAGTCCGCTCACGGTGAATTCCTGCACGGATCAACAGCTGGCGGCTGCTCGCTCTGCCTGCATTCTGTTGCGGTTCAGCGGCTAACGAGCGAGCTAACTGCTAACAGACACCGCTGCAACCAACAAACAATACAAATTCTGTCCTTATATA
Organism: Perca flavescens; assembly: GCF_004354835.1. Classification (NCBI taxonomy): domain Eukaryota; kingdom Metazoa; phylum Chordata; class Actinopteri; order Perciformes; family Percidae; genus Perca; species Perca flavescens. Next base: position 26,374,430 of record NC_041336.1, read on the forward strand.
TGTAATTTATAAAAGGTTTCTAGTGTCAGTGTATTGGCCGTGCAGTGGCTGCTTGTGCTTTGTCTTCAATTGTGTGTTGAACATGATCGAAGAATGCTGCCACGTCAGAGCGGCCAAAGCGTCAAACAGCTTCCCCGTACTTTTTGACAAGCGTCCTTGACAGGGCCTCCAGAGCTTCTTTGCAGCTCAAGTCGGCGGCGGTGTGTACGTACAGTAAAAGTTAAAAGAGAGAGGGTGTTTGTAGGAATTGAAAAAATAGAGTTCAGATAGTCAAAAGCAAATTGCTTCTCAGGTAGATTGGGGGGAATCAATACAGCATAGTGTCACGATATTTTCTGTGGCAAATCTGTATCGGTACACAGACGCCAAGCATCCACTAGATGGGGCTTTTTTTTCTGGTCAGGTCAGCAGGGGAAATGTATCTTTTTAGATGAAAAAGATGTTGACAAAGACTTTCTTTGGGCACATAATTTGAAGTTAGAAAAAAGGTAAGGTAAAACTGCAATTTATCGCAGAATGTTGCAGTATGTTTGAAATCCCAATAATATCGTATCGTGACATAAGTATCGTGATAATATCGTATTGTGACATAAGTGTCGTGATATTGAATCGTGACATAAGTGTCATGATAATATTGTATCGTGACATGTGTATAAGTGACATAATATTGTACCGTGACATAATTGTCGTGATAATATCGTATTGTGACATAAGTGTCGTGAAATCGAATCGTGACATAAGTGTCGTGATAATATCGTATTGTGACATAAGTGTCGTGATAATATCGTATTGTGACATAAGTGTCGTGATATCGAATCGTGACAAGTGTCGTGATAATATCGTATTGTGACATAAGTGTCGTGATATTGAATCGTGACAAAAGTGTCGTGATAATATCGTATTGTGACATAAGTTTCGTGATATTGAATCGTGACATAAGTGTCGTGATAATATCGTATTGCGACGTAAGTGTTGTGATAATATCGTATCGTGACATAAGTGTATAAGTGACATAATATTGTATCGTGGGGCCTCTGGTGATTCATACCCCTAATAACCAGAGTGGGTGACCATTAGCAGCATTGTATGTTATTGGTCATACGTGGTAGTTATACAATCTTTATAATAAACGCTAAAAAAGACACACACAACCCCTAGTGGCCAATGTTAGAAGGATTTTAATGCTGTTACATTTCGAGCTCGCTGCTCTTCCTCAAACTGAAGATTTACAGCAATGAAAGTGGATCTTTGACCATTTTGATATCTGAGGGACCGGTTGCTATATACAGTAGTGGGAATGGAAATAGCAACACCACTAAAAACAGATGACGCAGTATTCCAGGAAGAGTGTAAAGCCATCTTTGACTGTAGGGGAATCAGTTGTTTTCACATGCTGGAGTTGTCGTAGAGTCGCTTACAGTTTTTCTTCTTCTACATCTTAACGATCAACAATCTGTGCACTGAATTAATTAATGTTTTGGAACATTGAGTTCAGAGAAACCAACCTTGTTTTGAGTTTTCTTTTTTCAGCAGTGATAGGCAATCACTTATTGTGGTTTGGAAAGGAAGCCATGTCTACATTGCCTCTTGTGATTAACGACTTCAGAGAAATTCTGAGCTTTCTGCTTCACAGCTCAGGAACGGAAGGTGCTTCTTGAGCAAGTGCATTTGTGCCCATGTGTGTTGAACAACTGAAGCAGAGAATGAGGCTCGATGGTAGTTTTTGCCTCCAACGTCGCCTTCCAGGCAGCTAAACCTAACCTTAACCCTAAACATAACTATTGCCGCGCTGCCTGGAAGGCAACTTTGGGGGCAAAAAACACCAAACACGAGAATGAGAGGATAAAGAGCAAAAGAGAGAAACTGAGTGACTTAGAGGGTCACGGAGAGAGACAGAGAGTCAAAGTAAGGTAGCACCAGGTCTTACAAGTGTGTGTGTATTTACTGTGCAACATTAACAATGTATAAGCCATGGGATATATTTCCAAAATGCAGTGCAGCATGACATCTGGTTGACATGCCCTTGGCATCACACTCGCCTTGCAGTCGGAGTACATGACAGGGGGAAAAGTTGAACAGGGGAAGAGCAGCATTAAAGAGCAAAAGGTGAAGGAGTAATAAGCTCAGTGACAGTAAGCAGGCTAAGAAACATTTACAAATGTTCAGAAGTGGATTACCTGCTGCCCAATATAAACTTTGAGTTTTTAACTGCACATTCTCTGCTCCCATATTTCATTTTAACTGACATTTTTGAGCTATGGTCGGCCTTTGTTTAAAAAATAGCCTGTTAAATGTGTGTCAGCAACCAGTCACATGGCCTTGTATGCTCTGATTAATTTGGCATGCAGTTTACACACTAGTCATAATTTTGTTTTAATAAAAACTGAACTGCTGGTTCTTTTGGAAGATGGAAATAACGAGAGTACCAGGTAAACTAGCTTTTAAAGTCAGTTTTCTTTAAGTGCTGTGGATAGAGACTTTAAAGTAGTAAAGTATTTATTTAAGTGTTAAATTTGTACATTTAGAGAAGATGAAAATGTGTGATTAATTTGCGATTAATCGCAAATGAACTGTGGACAATCGATTGACAGCTATAATTCATTTATAATGTTGCCAATCAAGTAAGGTCTAATACAATACAAAAAACATTTCATTAATTTCATTTTATTCTACACAACAGAGTTTCTTGTGAAACCTAAAGCCAGGAAGGGGTGACACGAGCCAGAGAGGAGAGGAAAGACATTTGGAGAAAGTCATAATTTTACATCACATCTGTTTGCTGAAGCCTGTGAACCCTGATGTGGTAATTAAAATGTGATAACTGTCTCACAGTTGGAAGAACACAAATGAACCATGGTAGCATCTCTATGAGATAACATTTCTCAAGGGAAACCCAGCTGTCAGATCAGACAAAGAATTGCCCCATATCATTTGATTGCTGATCATAACTTCAATTATGACCGTTTGCAGTACTGTGTGAGACTAGGGTATAGTATTTTTGGTCTAAACTACATGTTTTTGTGTCCTGGATGGCTGTCTGAACATGTGCGTGCACATGTGTGTGCATTGTATGTCTTCAGTTGTGCGTGTGTGTGTTAAACAATATGCTAGCTGGAGCTTTCTGCACTATACTGTCCCCACGGTTTTCTGTGTTGCATGAATTTGTTTTTGTCTGGCTGCATTCCTGCCTGTGTCTGTGTGGCTTCTTGATTGATCGAGCTGGCTACATTTTTCTTCCTGATGATCTGTCACTCTGTGAAAGTAGAGAGTTGGCAGCAGAGGGAGGCTTGTTTTTCAGAGCCATCCATCAGTCCCGTAATTGTCTGCAACGGTAGCTAACTTTAATCTGCTCTAATGCACAGCACTGGTTTTATCAGCCAGACAAAACACAAGTTGCTACTGGATCTGTCTACAGTAATGAGCTATAAGGTTTTTAAAGTAAGTAGCTATAAGGGTTTTTCTTTCTTTGCTTTTTTTTCTCCAGTTTTTTTTGTTCCCCCTTGATATGAGCCTTTCTTTTGCTGCACACCCTCAGTTTAGTCTGTTTTACAACACTTGTCGACTGGTCAGGCTTCACCCAATGAATACATGCCCCTCTTAACTAGATAAAGGAGGTCAGCTGTTGGGTTTCATCGCTGTTAGTCCCTGTTGTATTTGTGGTTGGATAGGCTTAGCCTCGTTCAGATAAGAATCTGCGAGAGAACAAGCGAGCAAAATAAGGGAGGGTAAAAATAAGAAAAGCAGTGCAAGACAGAAAGAAGAATGGTAACCTGGGTGTTCCTGATGTGAGAGGTCAGCAGAGAGGTTTGGAAGGATGTAGAGAAGGATGTTTACCCATTTGCCAAATGGCTCCACTGCATCTGTCCACGTATTCTGCAGGAACAAAACATTTAGTTTCTGAATCAGTTGGAGCAAAGAAAAAGGAGGCTATTGCTGCCAAAGCAAACAGGCAGCCCTTCCTCCGTTCATCTCTTATCCACGTTCTTCATCCTTCCTAGAGCTGTTGTTTTTGTTAATGTGTGCTACAGATGAAACAGCAGATGCTCCGGCTCTAGCAGGGCAATGTACATTTTACATACTGTATGTTTTCAAAAGAGCATTGATGTAATAAACAAAAAGATGTAACATAACACATTATACTCAACATGGCTGGCCAGCTCTTTTATTGACATTATCTTAAATACCTCCAAAACAAAGGAGATGTCAATTGATTTTAGAAAAGCACAGTCCCCTAACCCCACTTTTATGTATGGGGATCCTTTAGAAACAGAGTCCCAGAGTATACAGTAAGTACCTTGGCATGGTGCTTGACCACAAACTTAAATGGCACATATGGACTGGCAGGTTAAATACTATAATATAATAATATAACAACGTTCTTTTTAAGGAAATTGTTGTCTTTTAATGTCAGCAACAGTATACTCCATTTATGTATATAGGACAGCACGGAATGACATGCAGCAAAGGGCCGCAGGGTGGAGCCGAACCTGTGGCCGCTCCGTCGAGGAGTAAACCTCTATATATGGGCGCCTGCTCTACCAGGTGAGCTACCCAGGCGCCCTTTATTGTGCTTTTATTGAAAGTGTTCTCTCCTTTGGCATCATCTTTTGGTTGAAGCACAGAAAAAGTACATTAGAAAAAAATGCTAAAAATCCATCCAAGCTTCTTTAGTTCCCCAGGCCATCAAACTCCTTAATGACATTTTTTAATTAATGAAGGTCCAATACGGTAACAAGATTTTCTGATTTTGTTTTTTCTGTGTTAGACAAAAATAGCATTCATGGTAAAACAGAATACGACTACAATATTTTTGGATAATATTGGATTGAGCATTAGCAGTGCTTTAATATTCAACAAGTGAATAGAAGCTCTTTTGCAGGTTGTTTGTTGTCTGCATGAAGTTTGAGTGTAAAGTTTAATTCTGTAATGCTTTTGACAGACAGTACAGTAGTTAATTAAACAGTCTTATAATACATGTTTTCTTTTACCTCATTTGCTCTTATGCTGTTATGGAATTTGGCCTTGTCAAACGCCTACCAACACCATAAATACTATTCATATTAATGTAGGTCACGTCCTTTGTACCGTGTGCTTGGCCATGTGGTGGTGATGAATATAGATAGGCACTATAAGCTTTCTATTGTTACGCACTGACCTTAAAGTGTGAGTTAAGGGCCTGGAATAGGGGAACATGTCATCCTGCCATGCTGCCTATGTAGGACAAGATCTGTTTGTACTTGAAGCTGTCAAAACATCTTGTGTATGAAACCAGCCAGGACCGATGGGACAAACAAATTGTGTGTGTGTGTGTGTGTGTGTGTGTGTGTGTGTGTGTGTGTGTGTGTGTGTGTGTGTGTGTGTGTGTTAGGATTCCCCAAACGTGTATGAATTTACAGCAAGGAGATAATCAGGATGTATTGCAATTATTAGTAGATATGTAGTCAGTGATCCGTGTTGGATTATAATTAATCAGTGAAAACCCTTTGTTTTCCACATGGCATATACTGTACATGCTACCTAATTACCTTTTATGGCTTTGGTTTGATGGTTAAGTAATAATTTTAGTCCTTTGTCAAGGAAACTGTGAGAACTTTCTACTGTTTCTACTGTCTACTTGTTCCTCTGCTCTGATTTCTCTAACCCCAAACTCACTGTGTTTATGAATATCACTGTAAATGTATGGAAAAGGGGAAGAAAACATTCAATTTCAGTGGGTTAGTAGGACAAAGTAGATGACAGTGGAACTGGGTCAGCCATGTGCCTCATCTTATCCTTAGCTAACCTCCCTTTCACACACACATTAAGACGTTTAACATTAAACTCTTTTCATGTTATATCCCACACAGCCACACATGTTTAGTATAACACACACACACACACACACACACACACACACACACACATACACAATAACCCTAACACATGCTAACTGTCTTTCAGCCTACTGTTAGGATGTTTTTGACCTCTGTGCTCTCAGTTCAGCTGCTATTATTATCTCTGACACACACACATACATACACATACATTGGTGTACACACATGCATATATGAATGTACTCATGCATGCACAAGCACACACATATACATTGTACACCCCTCTCACACACACACATACTTCATTTCACAATGCACATTAGCACCCCTCACCAGTCAAGAGTCCTTCAAAACAACCGATGAATGGTCACGCCACCAGGTTGGAGCCTCCATGGGTGGCCCTATCTGATCAACATGCTCCAACATGGGGGCCTTCGCCTCTCAAACCATAGAGTGGAACATTTAATGGACACACCAGACTGTCCTTGCATTGCCTTCTATGTGTTTTGTGTAAAGGCTTGTTCAGGATATGCACATTGATTGGTGTAGTGCTCTGTCCTGACCAGCTGTGATCAGCGGGAGAGACTATATATATATATATATATATATATATACACACACACATATATATATATACACACACACACACACACACACACACACACACACACACACACACACACTGTGTATATATATATATATATAAAAAACAAAACTACAGCATTTTTACTGCAGAGCTCATCCCTGTTAATTATACTGTAGATCAAAGCAGTTTTCAGTCCAGGCGCCATTTCTGAGACAAAAATGCTGCAGAGAACAGGAAAGCTTTGATTAGCTGTCATCAAGTTCTCTGTTTTTCTATTGTGAGTGAAATTTCTGTGGAACACACACAATCACATTGGTATGGGAACAAAGACGTCCGATAATCAGATGACCTTAACTCCTGAGAGTTTATGTTTGTCTCAATACCCTCACCTAAATAAAATCTTCTATATGATTAGTTCATTTCAAAACCAGTAAACAGGAATTATAAGAAGTGTTTAGCATTTGGGTATATTAACATTTTATTGCGCCACAATCTTTAATTATTATTATAATAATAACTTTTGCAGTATAAAGTGAAAGAACTGCTCTATAGTGAACTCATCACTCACTTCCACAGATTTAATTTAGAAAACATAGAAAAGTATGCATGTGTGTTGAGGCCACAGCGCTCTTCCTTTTATAGCATGGCTCGGCTGCAGTTTTATGTTTCACTCTGCAGGAACACACACACACACACACACACACACACACACACACATACACACGCACATCCATCTTCATAAGCAAGTCAGTCATCCATTTCAGTTTCAACTTTGGCCCACATCCACTGGTATGTCTGTATTTATGTATGTATGAATGCCAGAGAGGGAGTGGAACGGGAGACCAAGAAAGAGAAAGACAACCAGTTGGGGGGTCATTTGGATTTCCATAGCATGCCATGCAGTGAGTTCATTGAGTTCACATGTGTGAACCAAGTGTGCCTGCAGAAAGGCAAGGTGGCCTGATCTTTCTCTTGTCCTGCTGCATGATGCAACGATACATGCAGCTCCAGGCATGTTCTCTGTTTCAGAGTGAAGAACGGTTGAACTCAGCAGAGTGATTGGGATTTCTCAGAAATAAGCACTTCTGATACTGTTGAAACCTGCCTGTAGCACTTTTAAATTGATTCTTAGAAATCTGACTTCACACAGAGTGAGATCAACTTGCACCGGCAGGTGTGAACGGTCTCATCTCCCTATGGAATAAAACCGATAAACCGATAACTTGCTTGTTTGTTGATGATTCATAGTTTTATCCTATCTCCCCCCTTTTTTAAGTACTCTCTTTACTCCTCTATCCTCCTCTCATGCAAGCTTTTATCTTAAAGAAATCCTCCCAAATAGTTTGAATTTATTATGCATTTTTTTCCATCAGAGTCATTCTGAAAAACAGAAAACAGTCTTAATGTTATGAAACATCCATTGACAGATGTCTGTTGAACCTCTTGTTCCCACTGAGCCGAATGTCCCTTAATGTCATGTCACTTATTTCCCTAACATTGACTTCTTGCCTGACTAACTCAAGGTGTATCTTGCCAATAATCGTGTTTGAACTGAATGGAAAGAGAGCTGTAGAACGGGGACAACATGACAAGACACGTTTACTGAATGTTTATGTTTTGTGTTTGCACACACACGGAAGAAATTACATAATTTTGCTAATCACTAAAGTTGTCACTTCACCCCCTGAGGTGATCAGGGATTCAGGATTACGAGTAATTCAGCAAGACCGCATTACATTTGAACAGTGGTTGATGTCCCCTTGAGATATTATGAGAAACACCAATATAGTAAAATACACAGACAGTATCAATATGTACACTATCACAATACCATTGCATCAAATTAACTCTGTTACTGCCATATGTCATATGCCTTTTTGTAGGATAATTTAAAAGGAATGTTGGCACTCAATGGATTTCAATACTCAGACGCCTGCCAAAACTCCTCTTGATTTAATTACTCAGTAGTAAACTCTACTTCAGTTCTGGTAGACAGATTGATTTATGGTTAGACCCCACACACACACACACACACACACACACACACACACACACACACACACACACGCACACATATGCACAAGGTGCTCAGATAAATTAACTTTCTACTGTCTCTCTCCTTTTCTTTCACTTATTTTCTATCAGATGGGCCTTGGCTCAGAAAGCCAGCAAAGGAAAAGAAAGGCTCCAGCCCCTCCTCCCGCCCCAGCCTCCATCACCCCAGACCCTGACGACACTTCAACCTCTGCCGCTCCCACCCCTGATAGCCACGCTACTGAAACACCTATCCCAGCCTATCGTAGCAAGGTTGCGCAGTCTAACACTGTCTCTGCTACCACTGTGGTAACACAAACCATAAAACCAGTCCCCTTAAAAACCGCAGCGCAACCTCCACCTGTGTGCGCTGCCACCCCGACCCCCAGCTCCCCGACCCCAAGCAACAGCACCACCGACAGCCTGGCTGTCCAGGATTCCAGCTCTGAACTTAGCAACATCCTCGACGACTCAGACGCTGACCTAGACCAGGCCGTGTCCTACTGCAGCACCCTCACCAGCAGCACAGCGAGCGGGTCTGTGCGAGTCCAGCCCTCTACGCATAGCTACAGCAGCACGGCTGCCAAATTAAATCTCGAGGCGACCTCAGCCAGCAGCTCCAGGTCCGAGACTGAATCGGCCCTAAACCTGAAACTGGATGACGTTGAGAACAACAGACACAGTGCAATGGGTAAATATCTATAAAATTGCATAACATACACTCAAAAACTAGCACCTGGCACAGAAGAAGATGTTAAAGAAGTGAAGTTGCCTGAAAACGTTATCTACCTACAAAGTGAGTGAATGTCTGCCCTGGAGAAATGAGCTGTCACTAGTACAATGTCTGAAACTTAAATTGTCAAGAATGACATACATAACCTGGTAAAAGACTCTGTGTGTGTGTGTGTGTGTGTGTGTGTGTGTGTGTGTGTGTGTGTGTGTGTGTGTGTGTGTGTGTGTGTGTGTGTGTGTGTGTGTGTGTGTGCGTGTGTGTGTGTGCGCGCGTGTGTGCATGCGTGTGTCATGGCTGAAGTACAGGACCTAGAGGAACTGGTTTTCATTTCATCATAGCCTATGAGACAATACAGTCCTTGTCTCTCACCTGCACTTACCAATCCCTCACTTTCTTCTTATCTTTCTCTCGTTTTTTCCTCTCTCTCTTCTTTCTCAATCCCCCTCTTTATTTTCCTTTCTCTCATATGCATGCAGCCACTCACACAAACCTTCAAAGCTGTCGGATACAAAGACAGACAGATCCATTATACAGTAGATTTAACTACTAGGATCTACTGGAACTTTAGCTGGCCTTGTATTGATCTTTATATAACCTCGGTAGCAAAGTGAGATTGCAGCAGAAGGCTGTGCTGTCTGACAGGGGCAGAGATGAGAGAGTCGTAGGTGAAGATACTAGAATGAAGTTCAGAGAAAGGAGCATGGGAAAGTTTTGGCCGTGGGGATGACAGCATGCCAAGTTAGAAACATGACTAGGAGACTAGAGGGGTTAAAGGAGAAGAGAATGATGGACAGGCAGATGAAAGCAAGAGAAAGGATGAAGTATGAGGAGGTTATTGCTTTAGTCAGGATAGAACATACAGCACAAGGATCATTAATACATGTATAGACCCGGTTTGTTAGAAAGTATTCACTGAGTTCAAATGTTTCTTTTAAAAGCCACATTCTCTCCAACAGTCCTACCCACAACCTCAACTTTTCACATGCAGAGACTATAAACTAGATGTTCTTTAGTGCTCTTTGTAATAGATAAACAGTAAATTTTTGGCAGTTAATGAATAGCTAGTACAGGCGTTAGGGCTAGACAACAACTACACCCTGCACATACAGTATAGGCTGGTGCCCTCATGCTTGTACTGTATAGGCAGAGATATAAACGTACATTTATTAGGTTTCAATTAGTCTTTCATTTGAATAGGTTTGATTTAGTACTTTGTTAATGAAGGTTTCATGTAGCCTTTCATAAGAGCAGAATTGATGTGTATCTCAAACTGTAAACTGTATGTCAGGGAAGCTTTGTGAGGATAAGGATCTCTAATTCTAAATAAACAGTGGTGGAGCTTCACACCATTAAATTAAGTAATACGCAAATACAGAATTACTCTTTAGCATTCTTTAAATCTTGGTTTTATATTATTGCTTCTTCTAGTGCCTGATATGAGGTAATATTTAACCTTAGCTCTTCAAACTCTATTGTACTGTAGAGGCTTAAAATGTCAATTAAAACATGCATCTGTAGAACGAGTAGATATTTTTTTTTTACTATAGCTTCAGCTTGAAGCAGAGAAGTCAGGGTAAAAATGTAAATTAGTGGTTTCTCTTTAAATCTAGTCAACACAACCTTCACTAGTTTATATTGACAAAGTGATCTAGGACTTCCACATTAATCACACGATTATTTAGTGGAGCACCAAAGGCATCAGTGCAGTGTATGTCTGTGTGTGTGCTTATTTCTCTCTTCATGAGAAACTGTATATGAAGCAGGCAACAATCATTTTGGGGTGGGAGGGAGCGGAGATCAAATCATCATGAAGGATTAGCATCAGGGTAATGTTTAGGGTTTTATGGATAGAAAAAAAGGATTCAGATGCGTTACAGTGTGTGTGTGTGTGTGTGTGTGTGTGTGTGTGTGTGTGTGTGTGTGTGTGTGTGTGTGTGTGTGTGTGTGTGTGTGTGTGTGTGTGTGTGTGTGTGTGTGTGTTCCTGAAACTGTCAGGGTTATGATGGTGTTGTTTATCATCTCAGCCCTGCATGCTGTTTCGTTTCCTTCCTATTGTCGACAGCAGAGTAAACAGATAAAGTAGCAACGCGACAGCACCTGCTGACTAAGACACAGCGTGCTGATGCACCACTAGTCTTATAAGGACATTTTGGTAGTTTTATTTCAACAGTGCTGTTTTACAGTAAATGTGCTTTGGCCATGCAACCCAATATGTTACCCAGATTGCCTTTGTCCCATTCGTCAGTCCGCACTTGTGTTAGCATCACACGTCTCCGCTGCTTTGTGTATCATAGTCTGCACATATTACACATCATTATTCAACTTCTCTTTACTTCCTTTCTTACTGCCTCTTCTTACATTAGCAGCCACATTGTTTTTTTTAATCAAGTCAATTGATACCCTTTTTTGGAGTTCAAAAGGGAGGAAGTGTTAGGATGTGGGAGTGCTATTGATTGAATGCTAAATCATACGTAACATTTGAATATTGACATAATGCTACTTTCTGTTACTGATTGACATCACCTGTAGCTATTCTGCCTCTAACTACAGTAGTCAAGTAAATTGGGAACTTCCACAAGAACAATGCTAAAAACGTACAAATGAATGTACTGTTAACACAAGAGTCGCTTCCAACACTTTAACAGTGATAACAGCCATGGCTCAGCTGACAAAGGAAGGCGTTCTGCCCACAGAAACTCAAACTTCATCACCAGAAAATCCAGGGATAAAGAAACCAACTGTTTGAATAAAAAGCAGTCTCCACGAAGTGGAGCACAAAAGAAGCCAAGACGTTGCCAGAATAAATAAAAAAAACAAAGATCTTGACGATCTCGTGATGTTTTTGTGCTACTTTCAGTTTGATAAGAGGTTTGCGTGTGAGATGTTTGTGCCACATTGCCCGTTTTTATTACAAACATGACCATCCGTGCCTGCCTGCATGCTGTTTCTCCAGCAGGATCCCCTGATCGAGCAGCACCACCCAAACCCCGTCGCTCCCCGGGCCAGGAGCCACCACAGCTTGTCCTACCCCCTACCCTGTCCTTCCCTCTCATTGAGCCCACAGAAAGCAGATCCCCGCAGAGTCCCGTGGAGGCAGAGGAAGCGGCTCCCCAGTGTAGGTTCCTGATAGACTGGCTCTCCCTTTCCTTCACTCTTGGTCTTTCTTTTTCTTCCCTAGAAGCTGGTATTCTAACTTGTATTGCATTTGACCCAATCCGAGTTTGCTTTTTTTTCAACTGTCCTTTACTGCCAAACCTTTTTGTGCGAATGTGTATGTGAATACTGCACTCTGTCTCTGTCTGTTATTTCTTCTGAGTTCAAAAGGTCAGGTCTGGGGTCAACACCAATCAACTGGATTGGCTTTTTTGTTTTGCATTTATACAGTACATGGGAGTATATTAGATGTATAATGGAAGACATTGTTGAGTGATGCTTAACCGTATGTAAGCCACCTTATGTTTTTGTACGTGCTCTCTGCATGACCAGAGTAGATAGTCCAAACACTATTGTTCTGTTGTCCTCAATTTCTTTCTTTACTTTTAGGTTTTTCTCTGGATGCTGTTTTCTTTGCCATCCCGCTTCATCTCTAATCTCATCTGTTCTTTTCTTTACTCCCCCACCCCGCACCCTGCTTTGTAGTGTACTGCTGTGGGCCTGTGCGTCTGCGCTCCAAACACTCCTGAAGTCTCTCTCTGGCTTGACCCTCCCATCGTCCAACAATCCAATCCAATCTGTTCCCTTTGCTTCTTTTTTTGGCCCTTCTCATTTTTCTGTTGGACCTCCCTCTGATATTCATCACCCTCCTCTCATTATTTTAAGAAATGTTCTACTGTTTCTTCTGTACTCTTGTATATGTTGTCACGGTCTCGTTGCTAGTATCATTTTAAATCGTTGTCATTTCTATAACTTGCTTTTACTTGGCGTTGCAATGTCTCACGGAAGCCACTTTGCAGTAACCTAACTGGGTATGTCCTTGTGATGGTCTGGATTCATGCCTGTTAAGGACACAAAATGCTGCAAGTGAAAGCAAAAAGTGCTCTCTAATTTCACTCCTAATACAGCGCTTTTTTCTTTCTTTGCTTTTTTTACAAATATATGTATATACTGTTGGTGGTTTTGTATTTCAGCTTGATCCGCTGGTTGTTATTGATTATGTATGAGATAGGAGTTGAGTTAATAGTGGACACACAGAATGTGGTCGGAAGACTATACAAGGACAGATGAGCTTAACCCTGGACATATCAGTTACAGCGTGATTGATGAGTGACATGCTCAAATGAGGCTATGAGGCAAGGCCATGCGATATCTCTCCAATATTTTGGTGATGCGATATCTGCTGATCAATAGTTGGACAGCGTATGTTTCTCTCTGTGCTTGTTGGTGTGGCTTGGTTTAGAAATCTGACACCTGAATGCATGCTGCCTTTGGCAATATTATGGAAAGGGTGATCTATCAATGACATGTTGCTTTACTCTTCCCAAGGAGAGCCCATAAAGAGAATAACACTACACACACTGATTTGTTGTAGGACTTTTGTTATTATTGTGGAAGCTTATAGTTGCATGAAGGCTTCACAGTTTGTTTTTGATAGATTGGGTAGGGATCCAAAATGACCCTATTTTCTTTTGTAACATTTGAAAAATGGGTTAATTGTTTAGGGTCCAGAGAAAAACTAAGTATATCATTTGGATCTTTGGCTGAAAAACACACTTGGCCTTAAGGGAAGACTGTATCATAAACAACTTGTTTACAATTTTGAGCACTATACTATTAGATGCATGCTAAAAAATGCTAAATGTTTTTTTTTGTGTGGTGACTATGTTAAAGGGGTGATAGAATGATTATATAGAGTATTTCACACTGTTCCTTATGGTCTCCTTATGGGGTATGTAACATTGGTTGGGCTGAAAATGGCCTGGTTGATATTTTATTGGCCCTTATGCATCCTTGTGTTGAATATTTAGATGAGCTGCGCGCTGATTGGTTGAGCGAATTGCCATACGCAGACATTAGAGATGCGCGCTGATTGGTTCAGCGAATCCCCAATACACACACATTAGAGAAGCGACAGAATCTCATATTCCAGACACTGCAATGTTTCATTACCAAATTCACTTCTGAGACTTTTTTATGTGAGAAATCAACTATATAAAGCTCACATATGGGCCGTTTTACGAAAATTGATGGCTAATTGCAAATATGGTAAGACTGTGTGTCGGACTTCAGCGGCGGTGCTGCTGCCTCGCCGCCCGCCCAGCCTTCCTTCACAGACCCCGACCTGCTGTCAGCTCCGTTACGGCTGGCAGCCCTGACAGAGCTCCAGTGCCTGTCACTCCTCTCTTCCTGCTAGCTAAATGGCCCATTGTGTGAGAGTGAGAGCGCGGTCAGCGAGCTTGTTACACCAGCAATCTCTTACCACATGTTACACACAATGTCACGCCACTTAGCTATACAACATATACCTAAATTTCTTATAAAGCTAACAACGGTGTCCGATTTCAAGTTAATTAATATTTGTGAAGTTTAGCTAGGTGTTTCGTTAGCTGCGACTGTAGCTACAATCCTATGTGTACAAGATTGCGGCTAGTTAGCTTCATTTTTGGTCGTAATTCGAGTATATTTACAGTTTGAATTTCGTCACGCCACTTACACAACATCTAACTAAATGTCTTATAAAGCTAACAACGGTGTCCGATTTCAAGTTGATGAATATTTGTGAACTGTAAGGGTTTCGTTAGCTGCAACTGTCCCTACAATCCTATGTGTACAAGATTGCGGCTAGTTAGCTTCATTTTTGGTCGTAATTCGAGTATATTTACAGTTTGAATTTTGTCACGCCAGTTATACAACATCTAACTAAATGTCTTATAAAGCTAACAAAGGTGTCCGATTTCAAGTTAATGAATATTTGTGAAGACTAGCTAGGTGTTTCGTCAGCTGTGACTGTCCCTTCATAGCTGTGTGTAGCTACAAATCACGGATAGTTAGCTTCATTTTCGGTGTAATTCGAGTGTATTTACAGTTTGAATTTCGTCACGCCACTTATACAACATCTAACTAAACTAAAACATCTAACTTATAAAGCTAACAACGGTGTCCGATTTCAAGTTAATGAATTTTTGTGAATTCCAGAGGAATTCTAAGAGGAGGCTAGCTAGCTCCATCCAGCCGCAGGCCCTATCACATCCAGCCGCAGGCTCTATCAATGAGACTCGCGGACAAGAGGCGTGTATTTCCCCGATCGTTTGTTTAAATAATTCAACACATTATAATTACACACATTATAAGATTAACTGGAACCTGTGGTAAGAGATTGCTGGCGTAATAAGCTCTCTGACCGCGCTCTCACTCACACACACCTGGCATTGGGAAGAGGGGAACTGCAGGCCCTGGAGCTCTGTCAGAGCACCGGCGTTTAGTAGTCCATTAGTCCACAAAACAATGACTTTGCGCGGGTATGAAGTGCCGTGGGTTGCCAGCCGTAACGGAGCTCACAGCAAGCCGGGGTCTGTGAAGGAAGGCAGGCCGGGCGGCGAGGCAGTAACCCAGGCAGAACTGGCCGCTGAAGTCCGACAAAATTTGCAGTTAGACATACATTTTTGTAAAACGGCCCATATTTGAGCTTTACGTTGATTTATTGCATAAAAAAAGTTTCAGAAGTGAATTTTGTAATGGAATAGCAGAGATCTGCGTGACCTAGATTCAGAAGACTACCTGATCTCAGGTCAGTTGTGTAGCCTATGTAAATGTTGGGGCGTGACCATTCTCTTAATACACCCACGGCTGTGACAAAGGTTCCGGATTTTGAGATGCTTACGTAAGCAACTAGCTTTGTTGAGATTCGCCCGTTTTCAGCGGCAGTTTCAAAATATGAGATTTTCATAGTAAAGGGGTGTCAATGGGATTTTGAGCTCATATGTATGTCCTATTTACCCACTGAACTGTCGTTATTCAACTATGACAGGGTCAAATCGGTTTTGCATTCTATCACCCCTTTAAGGGAATGGAGCCCTTGTTTTTCAAACGACTTGTTCTGTTACGATTTGAATGCAACTATGGTGGTGTCACATAATCTAATCAATTTATGTAAATACAATATGATTTGTCCTCTGCAAGTTCCCAGGCATTGAGTTTTGGTACAAATGTGTAGCCTAACGAGATGTGTACTCATTGAGCCTGGAGAGTTGTGATAATGAACATGCACTTATCTGTAAAGGCAATCTGTGTTGTGATTGATATGTGTTTGAAAGACATTTTTCAATTAAACAGTTGAAGACTGGATTCAAGATTCAAGGACTTTGGTTTGGTATTGTGCATGGGTTGCCATGGTTAGATTTTGACAAGTAACACGTCACAGTTTGGACTTGCTTGGAGACACTTTTTGCTTTAACTGAAGCATGAAGCAAGACTTTTGAGAACTACGGTATGTGTGGATGTTTACTTGTGTGTTTATTATAATGCAAGCATATACATGTGTAAACATATCAGAGCATAAGTGTGTGTATACATGCACTTCTCTGTGTGTGTGTGTGTGTGTGTGTGTGTGTGTGTGTGTGTTTGTGTGCGTGTGTGTGCGTGCTTGCTGAGTGTGGCTGTAGCTGGCATGACTAAGTTGTTGCTGGGAAGGAGCTGGGAGGACAGCCCTGTGAGTCATCACCACATCTCCTGGAACTGACTGTTCTCCCCACACCATTAGGACCAGGCCCAAAACTGACAGACACACACACACACACACACACACACACACACACATACACACACACATAGGAAGACATATTGGAGCACAATGCATGCACAAACTCACAGACGCCTGGTATTACAAACAAGGCCACTCACTGTTAAACTTATTTTAAAGAATCCCCTCTTGAGTTCCAGGTGCTGTGCATGCTGGCTGGGCTGCTGAAAAACTAACAAATGGTACATTGATTTTTATTGTCCTAGCATAAAGTGAAACAAGATCAGTAACCGACTAAATAAGTTCTCTGAAACCCACAGGACTGTCCAGAGCATGAGTGCACTAAAGAGATGAGAGGGTATGAAGCAACAATATATTTCACTGGAACCTAAAACAGTACTGTGAAAATCTAATTAAAAGGGTTTGTTTGCAGTGAGTCTGCCCACACATCATTAAAGTTGTTTTATCGAGCCACAAGTGGTTGTGCTCGAGGCTTGTGTTTGTATATTTAGCTTGTGTTTTCTGGTTTGTGTGGTGTCAGAATGAAAGTTGAAACTAACGTAAATACTTCCTCTGTTTTCTTCCATCTCTTCTTGCTCACTCTGCATCCTTTGCTTTAAAAAAAAAAAAAAAAACTAATTTCCTTATGATTTGTTGTGCTGTTTATCTCAGTGTTTTCCCAGGTATCAAAAGTATTTTAAGGTTTGTGTATTTGAGAAAAATAAATGAGGCCTGAACATTTTTTAAAGTTAATGCACTGCATGAGTAAAAAAATCAACAACTAAGCCCTCTATTATGTCTAATTTTAACAAATATCATTTTCTACCCCAATACAAGACCATTCTCGGTCCTTTAGTTTCATACACAACTTTAGGCCATTGGGAACTCTTTAATTTTTGGATGTTGAAGTTGCCAACAGTTGCAGTGATAACCTCCAATACCCATGCTAAGATGCATCTCTCTCCTCTCCCAGCTTGGCTCCACTCCAGTCAAAGCTCCACAGCCAGTTGCCCGAAACCAGAAACTGGAACACCCGAGGAGGAGACCATGTCCTTGGGCAGCAGCAGTGGTGGCAGCAGCCTGCCTGACCAGGGTTACGCTGCCTCTGAGGGCATGGCAGAAGGCGAGGACTCGGGCATGGTCAGCTCTCCATCTGACACCCAACCCACATCCCCAGATGGGAGTTTGTCTCTGGATGGAGGAGAGAGATTGCTGGGACCAGTGCGGGACAATTCTAGCGACAGCGATGAGGGATGTGCCACCTGGGGATCAAGATCAAGACACAGGTAGAGAGGAGGGCATGACAAAATCACAGAAAGAGAAGGCATGGAATGTGGGGTTAACAAGACTGAGGGAGTAAAGTAGAATGACATCGACAAACATACACTATATCTCTTTTTACCTAATTTATGATATCCATCAAGATGATGTAAAGTCTCATTTAAGATGGTGAGGCACATTAAGACCTCTGCATTGGCCTCAAGAGAATACGGATGACTCACAGTGTCTACTCATTCATCTATCTGGCCTCAGGTTTCCAAGTATTTGCTTTTTCCCGACAATGGAAATTGTTTTTCCATTGCTGTCACCTTTTATTTTTAAATCCATTTTAAGAGATCCTGGTTTCCTGGCAGGCAGGATGATACATGTGTGCCAGTCACCTTGATGTTGATCTGAGCCAGCCTAAGAACACCTGCATAAAAAAAGTATTAGTTAGATTATTGCATTTGCTGATCAAATTTAGTTTCACACCTGCATTTTCACCTGAAGAGTGAACCATAACTGTAGAAGTCTTCCCACAGTTTTAAACTGTGCCAGTAGTAATAACCAAGAGCAGTTCCTGCCATGTGTTTTATTTGAGTAGTAGTTGCTGGCACCCTCAACCTCTGTTGCCGGCCTTTCATAGTTATGGTTCTAGGCCCTTATTCAAAATATTTTGTGGAAAATGAATGTTACCCCATATCACTTTTCGCCTTTTAAGTTGTTGTGAAATGTGTATGGTAATGTGCCCAAACCAGGGATCCTGGATGCTTAGAAAGACTTTATGAATCCAGGGCCTGGCTCCTCAGTATTCCAGGAAAGCACTATAACCCTGTTTTCTCAGAATCGACAGGACCAATCCAAGTCTCGTCGAAGACAAATTCTATTTGGTTTGGCCTTCTTGTTGCAATTTGTTATAGCTAATATGCCAGTAAGTCATGAGAATGCTCTGTTGAACCTTTGAAAGGAGTAAAGGAAGTTTAAACTGTGGTAATAATATCTTTACAGCTACATGTTCCAAAGCCAGCTCCAATGAAAATGAAGTTTAACTTTGAACAAGCACAAAATATTTAAAACTAACACATTTATTTTCTTTCTTCTACTACTGACCTGCAGTTAGCCTTTTGGTTTCTGTGGCTGATTGGTAACGGGAAGTGTTCCGAATATAACAACAGCATCAAATAAGCAGTTCATAACAGCTGTTTGGTGGTGACCGGTTGACTGTTAATAAGAATTATGGAGTCATGGACAGTGCTGTATTACGGCTGCTCCTACGCTCTTTTTTTGCATTACAATTTATTTGTGGGACTCTGCATGTGTGTTTTTACACGTGTATGTGTGCAGATGTTTATTTGACACACATTTTATGTACCATCCTCAGGCACAATGACATCAACCCACAGGTAAAGTCAGGCAGGTTAAAAGACAGCTATGAAGACCCGGACCTCACAGCCCAGCTCCATCAGACTTTGGCAGATTTAGAAGAAAACCTTGCAGGTGAGGGAGCATGGCATAGCATTTATATTTTTTTAATTGCGGTCCTGGCAGTCCAAGCGTACGTTCATCCCTGGAATAGATGCATACTGTAGTTTAGTAAAGAATTAAACCTGTTGACCATCATAACACTGCAACACTACATTTGTCATATACCTGAAGTAATCCTATGAATATGCAGTTTGATGTAAAATAGGTTTGAAACGTTTCACATGACTGTACTCCACATAGACCACAAGTGACTATATCAAACTCATTGAATTTTGATAAGTAAAAAGCATGGTAAGATTCTTAAAAATCAAAGTGTGCCCAAAGTCTTATACATTAACTCCTTGATATGTTCCTACTTTTCCAGATCACTTAGATATAGTCTCAGTGAAGGAGAGCCCCTATACCATGTCCACAGACAGTAATGAGGTGCCGGTGTCTGTAGTGGACATGGAAGTGCCAGTCACAGCCATAGATGAAGTACTGGAGGACTATGAATGTCACATTGTAGAAAATGAGACAAAGTCACTAACCAGGACTGAGTCAGCTGGGAGCAAAGGTACGAAGAACAATATGCCTACGTCCATTATATCATACAGAAGCTGAGACTTTAGTGTTTTTGATGCTGTGGTTGACATTTTGTGCCTTTACAGTCCATTTGTTTAGGCTTAGTGGTATCAGTATAATACAGTCAAAAAAACGGTTGTGTTTTATTTGTGTTTTGAATTCACTTTTCCTTACCCAATCTTATCACAGGTTCAGGCTTTTGTCGCCAGTCCAGTGTGGAGCCACAGAACAAAAACAACAATGCTTGTACAGCTGCTGACAGGAACAAAAGCAGCAGTGCAAATACTAAGAAGCCGTCTCAACCTGAGCAGAGTAGGAGGTCACTGGGGAACAAGTCTATAGCTGTTAAAAAGCAAGAAAAGATGCTAGAGACAAAACTGAAAGAGACGAGCATCACTGATACCAACAGTGTGAACGAGGATAAACACAGAACACCGTCAGCAGTGAAATCTAATGGTGACCTGCAGAAACAAAGCAAGAGCACTGAGATCAAACCTGGTCCTGTGAAAAGTAACGCTCAGTCTTTTCAAGAGAAGACGTCCATTCTTCCACCAACCAGTCAGAGATCAGTGTCTGCAGAGAGAGATGAAGAGATGCACAGAGTTTACCAAAATAACTCCAGCGAGAATACTTCACATGGTAAAATCACTCGTAATGTCACATCACGCTTCGGTTTGAAAACATTCACTGTGGTCCCTCCCAAACCCTCTGTCATGCATGCTGCTACGGGAGAGCCAGCTGTCAAATTAACTGTCGGTGCCATTAAGATTGACGATCAAGGAAACATGGTGAAAGGTAGTATCTCCCGGAACAAAGTTGGCGGTTCATCAGAGTCTGAAATGAATTCCAGTGAGGGGTCTCCTCTTCTTGGAAAAGCCAAAGCTTTTTGGAGCTCAAATGAGAGACAAGAAAGTGCTGTGCCCCACAGCAAAGATCTCATTGACAACGCTAAGGAGAGCACAGATGGCCTGAAAAGTACTCCAACTGCAATCGCAGTAACTACTTTGAAGAGCAGTAACACTGAGGAGCTGAAAACGCACACTTCACTTTATAAAAATGCCCAGCCTAAAGAGCTGGTTAAAGAAGAAGCTAAAGAACCAGTGAGAGCCGTCAAAGTTGCAAAAGAAGAGCGGGTAGAGGTGGAGAGCAAGATTTCAGTGTCCAAAAGTGCTCAACAGCCAAGTAATAAACCAGCCCTTCCCCATACTATCCTTCCAGACCTGAAAAGAGACCTGTCCTTCCTCAGACCATCCAGGCGAACCTCAAGCCAATATGTGGCATCTGCCATCACTAAAAACACCCCGAAGACCTCCGCTAAACCCAACTTCATCCCTAATGTACTCGACTCCTCTGCTTCTTTTAAAGCACAGACTGTTGGTTTCCAGAGATCAGGTCGGTCCATAAAAGTGAATCCACACCAATCTTCCGAGTCATCTTTGTCAGATAATAAGGAGAATGACTCTACTTCCAAATCCAACCCACCTGGTCCTAAGAGGTCTATGAGCCACCCAGAGCATGTGTCAGATGGCCAGAGAGATTTGGGAGAAGTGAGACCAGACACCGGCGGATTTGGAAGTTGTGTTGGATCCACCAAAGGAAGCTCAAATACGTTGGAAACAGAAGCAGCCAAGAATAGGCAGATTCACTCTATTGGGCCGATCCCAAAAAATATGATCGGCAGTAATGACAGCAATAATATTAAACATATTAGGCTCAGAAGCCCCAGCCCTGCGCAAAGCAGTCCTCTACACTCATCTGCTAAACCACCCACAGCTCCCAAGGCTGTATCCCAAGGCCAGCCAAGTGTGAGTATAACCTGTATTAGAAATATTTCATGTTAAAAACTATTTATTTATTTTACACAAAGTTGTTGCTGTGAAATACAGTGTAGTCAATACTCTACATCTTGTCTTCAGAACACGAGGGACATGGCCAAGGCAGCCACTCATCTAACACCTGATGCAAAGCCACATCCTTCTGTCACAGTGTCAGACAGCGGTGTGACCCCTGAGACTCCACCGGTAATGGTGTTTGGGCCAACTAAAAAGTTCAAACCAGTGATCTCTAGATCTCCTGAGAAAGACACGTCTCTGCACAGCAGCCTGATGGACGCAATCCAGACAGGCGGAGGCAGGGGCAGACTCAAGAAGGTAAGATAAACATCGGGTGAGTGGGTGGATGGGTGGATGGGTGGATGGATGGGTGGGTGGGATGGATGGATGGGTGGATGGATGGATGGATGGATGGGTGGGTGGGTGGGTGGGTGGAATGGATGGATGGATGGGTGGTTAGATGGATGAATGGATGGATGGATGGGTGGGTGAGTGGAATGGATGGATGGATGGTTGGATGGATGAATGGATGGATGGATGGATGGATGGGTGGGTGAGTGGAATGGATGGATGGGTGGTTGGATGGATGGGTGGGTGGGTGGGTGAGTGGGATGGATGGATGGATGGATGAATGGATGGATGGATGGATGGGTGGGTGAGTGGAATGGATGGATGGGTGGTTGGATGGATGGATGGATGGGTGGGTGGGTGGGTGGGTGGAATGGATGGATGGGTGGTTAGATGGATGAATGGATGGGTGGGTGAGTGGAATGGATGGATGGATGGTTGGATGGATGAATGGATGGATGGGTGGGTGAGTGGAATGGATGGATGGGTGGTTGGATGGATGGATGGATGGATGGGTGGGTGGGTGGGTGGGTGAGTGGAATGGATGGATGGATGGATGGATGGATGGGTGGTTGGATGGATGGACTATGTTCCTAATTTTGCAATTACAGCTAAGTGTTGATGATGATGGTGTTGGCAAGAAAGAAGACAAGAAAGAAACACAGATTTTAATCTTTTTATTTCATTATTAGGTAACCACTGCTGGTCCCAGCAGCATGAAGAAAACATCTGATGTTGAGGAGGAGAACGAGAGGTCTGCCCTTCTGGCTGCCATTAGAGCCCAGAGCTGCTCCGGAAGGCTGAGGAAGGTAATACTATCTCCGTTATTTATGCAATATCACTCCATGTCTGTTAGTATGAAAGGGGGAGGGGGCATGTAGCATTTAGCATTTACTACAGCCTCACAGGGCCTGCACTTGTGTTCCGGTTTTGTTCCGTCCTCTGCTGCGCGCCATACCACACCGGGAGCGTCTCAGAAGCGGAGCGTCTTGCTGTTCCACTCGCAGATTTTATTGTCTCTACAAGTACTTTACAGAACAATCACGTGGTTATTAGCTAGTATCTACCTTCCACTCCAGGCACCCATGTACAGTAATTTAACTCCATGCCTTCTCTCTTCTGGTGTTGTCCTTAAAAAAAAAAAAAAAAAAAAAAAAAAAAAAAAAAATACTTGTGATGTTGTATTATGTTTTTCAACCTCCAAGATGAATCTCTCGTTGTCTTTGATGTTCTAAAGGAGACATAAATGATACTGGGGGGGGTGTCTTTTGGTAAATTGACTGGATAGTCTCGCTGTTTCGCTTCCTGTCCGGTTTTTCAAATGGCCTGCGGCTCGCGTGAAAATAGACCTGGTGCGTATCTTTAGCGGAGCGGAGAGACGCTTCACGCACGCTTCTGGGACGCGCTGGTGGAATATCAAACATTGACTTGAATGGCAGCGATTGCTCGCAGGGGGCGCTGCATCTCCGGAACACAGCGCAGACCCGCCCGGTGGAAAATAGGGGTAGGTCTTGTTGCACATATAAAAGAACAAACACACATGCTTCTTGCAATTACACTTAAAGAAGTATGGCTAAGAAGTGTGTTTAATAGGAGATGTAAATGCTAAACCTTTTGTCTGTATTGTTAGCTAGTTAGCAGCTCACAGAACCATGCATGAACTCAGTTGTGCAAGCATGGGAGTCTATTTCCATCCCTCTGTGTGGACTGAGCTGTGGTTTGCTGTCATGTAAGAACCCATGTGGAATGAAAGAGGCAGCAAAACGGGCTGCTGGGGCTGAAACATCTGCGGTTCTATTCTGGAGGTTCCTTACCAGAAGTGGAATTTCTGGAATGCTGCATGACTAAATCATGTCTTTAAAAAAAAAAAGTAGATAAATAAAGAAAACTACATAACTATGCACAATGGAGTTAAAAGAATAAATACCGTAAAACTTCAAATAATAGCCCGGGCTTCTATTTACCCAAATCGCCGAAATGCACCGGCTTGTATTTGAGACAGGCGTCTATAAGAGACAGGCCTTTAATTGACAATAGGAGGTTACCACATTATATTAATTTTTTCTAATTCGTATTATTCGTATTTAATTAATATTTATAATAAAAAAAAGAAGCTGTGGATCCACTCACACACGCTCACCTCCAGCTCTTCACTGACCTTCCTCCTCCCTCCACCTCGCAGTCAGGCCCTTTTGTCGTCTTCCTCGGACAGACATTGCAGTTCTGCTTTATGTTTACGCCATTCTCGCACTCTCTTAGGATCAATCGAGAAATGTCTTGCTGCTGCTTCTCCCGAATTTTGTTCGTCAAATTTGACAACTGTCAGCTTAAATGTCAAATCATACTTTTTTCTTTTTGTCTCCATGGTGGTATTGAGAGAATTAAGAAAAACTGAAGACAAAAAGAAAGTTTGTTAACCTGTTTGTTATGTTGCCATAGTGATGAGTCGTTTATGAACGGTTGCGTGAAATCAAATCAAAACATAGAACAAACAATCTGACGGGTTTTAAAAGATCAAATACAACCCGACACCTAAAAAAAAAAGAAAAAAAACAGACCAGGCCTCTATTTGAGACCGGCCTTTATTTACCCAAATCTGTTGTCACACCAGGCGTTTAAAAGAGACCGGCGTCTATTTGGGATTCGGCTATTATTTGAAGTTTTACGGTAAGATAGACTGTAACCTGGCAATCTTTGGCTCCTCTGAAAGGACATCGACCCTCCCTTCCCACTGTAAACAGGCACTCAAAACAGGCATGGTAGCGGCCAAGATATTGATTTTACTCAAATGGAAGTCTCCATCTTCTCCTTGCTTTTAGAGGTAGCTCAACAAAATGGTTTGTGTTTCTAGGATGGAACAGATTCGCCTAAACAGAGGGGATGCACCAAACTATTATGAGAAAGCGTGGAAACCATTTTTGGCTTTACTTGATGAGACCTAAATGACCAACATATAAAACAGGCTTTTATGTATTTGTATGGTTTTATATATATTATTATATATGGTTTTGTATTTTTTCAGCACTGACTAAGGGTTTGATTCTCCTCTCTGGGCCTTTTTGTGTGTGTGTGTGTGTGTGTGTGTGTGTGTGTGTGTGTGTGTGTGTGTGTGTGTGTGTATTTGTTCTTTTTGTTTTGTTTTCTATTTATATTCCTGCCGGTATCACGGGTCAGGAAGCACTGGACTACTTTGGTTATTGTATATATTCTCATATAGCCTCTGTCTTTCTTTTATTCCTTTATTTACTTCATGTAACAATGTCAGATGCTGTATACCCATCTTGTATGTAGGTTTTTTCTATTTTTTGTTAAAGTTTTAAAAAGTTAAAATATAAAAAAAAGAATAAATAAGATAATTCATATAAATGTGAAAAAAACATAAAATGCAGAAAGATTAGAAGAGACAGTATTTGTTTAGAGTAAAGAGTATATGTGTGTCAGAGTTGGAAATGAGATCTTGAGCCCTTGTGTGTGTGTTAGGCCATGAGTGTAAGTTCAATTGCACGTATGTGAGAGCAGCTGGCCTGCCGCCTGTGTTTGTGTGTCCAGTTACCGATGTTTCACTCCCTACAGACCAAATCGGAGGCTGCTGAGGAGCTGGAGAAGTTCAGGAAGGCGACTACTGAAGAGGAGGGAGGTGCAGGCCCTCCCTCTTTGGCTTGCACTTCTCCTCCTGTCTTTACCCCACCACCACCACCCGTGATTGCACCTCCTCCTTCTCCTCCTGTCTTGCCTCAGGCTAAGCCTAGCACTGTGGCACATCCAAGTGCTAACGCCCCTGTGAACCCTGCCTTGGCCAGGGAGGCTATGCTGGAAGCCATTCGCTCTGGATCGGCTGCTGACAGGCTAAAAAAGGTACTAATACAGAAAAATGCAGTAACTATTCAAACCACATAGTGAAAGTTGTTGCAGAACTCTCAGGCATCCGTTATTTACTCTGTGTAAGCATTATTGGATTTTCAATTTTCAATTCTACAGTTGTTTTTGTGAAAATACAGAGATGAGGGTATAGAGTTACACTTAAATACATAAACTGGAAAAGAAATGAAATGATAAACAGAGATAGCCTAAGCAAATACAGTACATAGTTAGCATTAGCACAGCAAGTGATGAATATCTCAATGATTAGATTTTCTTTTTCATGAGTCTCGGTACACAAGACGCCATTATTTAACCCAGAGACTCTTATCGAAGAAGAGAGGGAGGAAGAGAGAGAAAATGAGACGGACATGAAAATAGGCAGATGGAGGCAAGAAAGCCAGAGGCAGCAACATAAAAAAACCATGATTTGAACCAGTGTCTTCTATCTTGTCACATGGTCTGGTTTTTATCACGTCCTGCCTCGTTGAAAGACATCATTGGCAGAACAAAGCACTCCTGCGGTGCAGCAACCGGCAAACTGGAGAAGAATCGGAGCTTGTTACACTTTCACAGGTTCATCTGACAGCCATAATGTACTGCTGTGTGAATATTTTTCAAGAAGATAAAGTTCAATTTCAGGTCAGCAGCTGTGTAAAGTTAGAGTTGACAGAAATGTTTTCACATTATCATTTTCGCGTCATTTAAATCAGACAGGACCAGCAAAGAAAATAAAGTTAGATCACATTTAGGTAAAAATAATTAACTAAAACGATCTTTTTAGTTTAGGCAGTTTTGTCTGTAGATGCAAAAAAAAAAAAAAAAAAAAAAACACAGACAGCCTGATATATTCTTTTCAGCATGCCATGAATTATTACCCCTGTCATTACCAAAGTGGAGAATTACAAACATGACATGTTGTGTCTTTTTTAACTAGGTTGCCGTGCCCTCAAAGACAGTCCAAGTGAATGGCAGACTGGGAATAATCCAAGCAACCTCCTCAACACTCCCTCAGCAATAGGATGGGAAGCCCACATCACCGCAACGACCGATACATTCATCATTATTATTAATTCATTTCAGTTTGAATTTTTTTTTTTTGCCATTGTGCTTTTAGAAAACTGGACTGAGTCACATTTGGAGTGAATGCTATTTGGAAGTTTTGGGAAACTTGATATGATGCTTGACACAAATACCGATAGATAAAATGATTTCTACATGCCATCTAGATAAACTAGATTATTCAAAAAGGGCTTCACAGCTCTGACTGTCGGTCTGGGGTCTTATGTTTAAACTGATGCACTAATGCTCAAAGAATTTAGTATAAAAGGGGAATAATTTAAACACTTCTTCTTGTGTGTTGAATGTTGCTCTCTCTTAGTAGCCAAACATCAGTAACATCTGTCTGATAATGGTGTCAGAGGTGAAAGGTTTGCAGGTAATTCCACTCATAATATCAGATCCCTCGATTAGCTTATAACAATACCTTAGTGGAAAGAGTTTATGTCCATTGCTGTTCCTAAACATATCTTGCCATCTAGTACTTGAATTCAGTAGTTTCAACTAGAACGTTGTACAAAATGTGTGCCAATGAAAGCAAATTTAAATGGTTTATGCTACTTTTTTTTTTCCTTCTGATCTTTTTTTTTTTTTTACCACAGTTAAGTTATGGCTGCCTCATACTGTTGCTCAGTCAGTGTTATGTATATGATGTTTGCTGTAAAGATTCTATATGGGGTGCAATAAGTTGGATCTGATGATGTTTTTAGATTTGAACTAATATTTGGTTGAATAATTAGGATAACCGAAGACTTAAGTACACTTGAGAAAACAACGGATACGGGATTATCCACTGACAATGTTAAATTTTTTTTCTTTTGTGTAAAATTGTATTTTATCCGGATCTGGTCCATAATGCCAACTTCTACAGTTCTTGGCTCTGAGGAGGAGTAAGATAGGGGTGGCTTACTAGTGCCTTTTAGCTCAATATACTCCTGTTTTAGCATCTGACCTAGCTGCTGTTTTAAAAAGACATTGGCATACATGGTCAGTGTCCTGCAGAAACTTGTACAGCGGCGATATGACTGACTGTGCCTTTGATGTAAGGGAAATTAAAATTAACCTTTCCTTTCTTTGACATTTCAACATTTTTGAAGCACTGTTATAATATATCAATGGTGGATGTCACCATGAGCAAAGAGATCAGTTAACTAATCAACAAGTCAATGTGTAATGGCTATGTAATACAAACCACCAGTCGTAGGAAAGCAGTAGTTTAGGTTATCTATGACTTTGATTTAGGCAAAAAAAAAATGCTCCACTGTAGATGAAGTTTACAGTATGGAGTAGCTTAGGTTGCTACAGGGAGAGTGGACCATTGCCATTAAGTGGTATCCTTATGGATAAAGGAGGATGTCCATGCTGAATCATCTGTATGAAGAAAAACCTAGAGCATCCATAGTCAGGTGTAGATGCTTGCTGCTGTGGATTGTGTGATAAATCTGAGTAAAAGGAGTTTATTTCCTATTTTTATAGAGATTTATTTGAATTCATACTCAGTTTCAACACTCAGAAAATATTTTTGTTCTATGATGTTTTACCCTGAGAGTGAAAAAATTAGGAGCTTTTCTGTTTTTTGTTGTTTTTTTTTCTGACTAGAAGCGAATATGTAATTCCTGTTAGATGGTTTCATCTACACGCAATATCCTACAGCACGTTGTAGCATTGTATATTTTGTAAACTAAAGACAGATCATCGCCGTGAAAGATTTGATTTAAATCTTTGGTAGAGAGCTATTTCACTGATGGTGTGAATATTTTATAAGCTATTGCTTTTTAAGTGCACATTGTTTTTTGGGAAGGTTGCACACTTATTTTATCCACCCCAATTTTTTTGATTTAATAAATGATTTTGCAATCAAGTGAAAACTGACTTGGAGCTGACATTCCTGTATTTTAGCTTTATTACAAATTCATTGCGATATATTTTTTTATCTTTCAAGTAGCAGATGGACAAATGTTAGATTAGACACATGGTAGTATGAACCTTGCTCTGGAAAGCATCATTCTGCTGTGCCTGTGCCATTCCCAGCATTGTGGCTGCAGACTGTGGTCATCCTGCTGTCCTTATGAAATACTGTATATGGTAGCCTGTCTCTCCCTCTTTGCCATACCACAGATGAGCTACTTTTCCGGGCAGCAGCTCATGACCCTGACTCATCACAGTGTGGTCACAACAAATGACTCTCACAGAACCTCAACCTAACCTGCATTCCTGGTTCCTGAATAACTAGTCATTGTGCCCTTCCACCTTCCCCCAGAAGCAACGGAATGATGCAAATGTCTACATTAGTTGCAAAATCACATGGAAATACACAGTGTAGATGGTGGAGAAATCTCTGATGTCTTGTCATTAGTCTGTTGGTTAAAATCAACACTTTTTATAAAGATTTTTTTTGGGTCATTTTAGGACTTTATTTGTGGAGGACAGCTGAAGACATGAAAGGGGAGAGGGAGGGGAATTGACATGCAGCGCAGGGCCGCAGGTCTGAGTCGAACCTTGGGCCACTGCGTTGAGGAATGAGCCTCTATGTATGGGCGAGCACTATACCAGGTGAGCTACCCAGGTGCCCAAAATCAGCACTTTTAAATTATCTCATTGGCTAGCATGTGTGCGAGGTCTGATAGAAAGTGAAGTGACATAAAACTGTACACTCACCCATCATAAACACATACTGGATCTCTTCTTTTGACTGAATAAGGTTACCAGATAAAATGTGAATTGCTGCAATGTAATGGCCTGGTTTTCAGGGGTTTTACTGACCAGTGCAGGGTGAATGTTAAGTAAATTCTAGCAGTGGAATAAATCATAGCTGTGTTGGCCAGAGAGAGCTGTAAATTCAAGCAGAGGACCACAGGCTCTTTTGTGGGTCATTCCTGCTCGCTCTACAGTCATTCTAATCTGCTTTCCAAATATCTGAAGGGTGTGTTTGGGTTGGTGGATGTCTCCGTGTGTGAGTGTGGTGTGGTGATATTTTTGTTCCGAGTATGTACGTGTGTTTGAGCTTGTGCCTGTGTTACAGTTCCAAACCCTTCTAACCATACCAGCAAAGTAAACAACCTCTGAAAATTTCACCACATAATAGGTTGGGCTTTGGTTATGCCTCTACCAACCTTATTGGTTAGTTTGGTGCCATAACAGTTTCACATGTAGGGCCTAAGGCAGGCAACATTTGTGAAAGCCTTTCCCCGCTGCCTCGGCTCATGTTACACAGCTTTGTTATTTTTGAATGGCTGACTTATGAGTGATGGATACAGTGACACCGACTGTCAGCAGGGGTTTGTATTGACATTGTTTTCTGATGTTGGGTAGTCTACTACGTATCTGATCAATCAAATTCAACAAAAGGCCTGTGTGATGCTGAATGTCTGATGAGGTGAAATCAACATAATGTGTGTTTAGTTTATGTCTCAGTGCCAGTCTCACAGGAAGAATGCTTTGTCGCATGGTGGCACACATGAATATGAGTGACATGATATGGGTTTTTGTATACAAGGTCAAGGTCAAGGTCAAGTTTATTTATATAGCACATTTACAAGCAGTTACTCCTGCCCCAAAGTGCTGTACAGATTCCAATACAGGTAACAGCATAAAAGCATACTAATTAACCAAGAAGAAAAAGTAAAAACCCATTAAAAACATAGTATCCCCGAAATAATAATAATAATTAAAACACATGAAAAACATGATTACAAACAGTATTAACAATGTCACAGCTCAGCTTGTGTTAAAAGCCATTTCAAAGAGATGAGTTTTTAAAAGTGATTTAAATGACTCAATAGAGCTAGCTGCTTTAATATTGAAGGGAAAAGCATTCCAGAGCTTAGGACCTGCAACTGAAAAAGCTCTGTCCCCTCTGGTTTTCAGTCTGGATCTAGGACAGTCCAAAAGAAGCTGGTCATTTGACCTAGGTACTCTGGCTGGGGTATGTAAAATCAACATATCAGCTAAATAAGAAGGTGCCATTATTATTTAAAAACAAATAATAAAATCTTAAAATGGATTCTGAGAGCGACAGCAACCAGTGGAGAGATGATAGTACTGGGGTAATGTGGTCAAAGCGCTTTTTCCCCTGTCAGCAGGCGTGCAGTTGCATTTTGAACTAATTGCAATCGGCAAACAGAAGACTGGTCGAGACCATAGTATAAAGAGTTGCAGTAGTCCAGGCGATTTGTGATCAGGGCATGTACAACTTTTTCCAGTTGACTTTGGGGTAGGTACAATTTCACCTTCCCAAGAAGTCTAAGCTGAAAGAAGCTTGTTTTTACTACTGCGCTAATTTCTTTATCCAGTTTAAACGAACTATCAATAATAACTCCAAGACTTTTTACACATGGGCTGTAGTTAGAGAGTAATAGGCCAAGAGCACTATTTAAATCTGAGATATCAGGCTCCCCAAAAGTTATAATTTCAGTTTTTCTGTCATTTAAGTGTAAGAAATTTAATGATATCCAATCTTTTATTTCACGTAGACAATTACTCAGAGCTTCAATAGAATTTGATTTGGTATTTAAAGGTAAATAGATCTGGACGTCATCTGCAAAGCAGTGAAACGAAATGTTATATTTTTGGAAAATTTATCCCATAGGCAGCATATACAATGAAAACAAGACTGGGCCTAAGATTGAGCCTTGGGGAACCCCGCTGTTAATCGGTGCTTTACTAGAGTAAAAAGACCCAAGGTTTACAGAAAAAGATCTGTCTGTCAGATATGACCGGAACCACTTCAGAGCTGCACTAACACAGCAGAGCTACCAGTATCAGAAATTAAAAGGAGATTGTTGTATACTTTTAAAAGAGCTGTTTCCGTACTGTGTCCAGATTTAAAACCAGACTGAAATTTTTCATAGATATTGTTTGATTTAAGGTGCTGTGAAAGTTGCATATAAACCACTTTTTCTATAATTTTAGATTAAAAAAAGGCAGCTTGGAAACTGGCCTATAATTGGACAAAACAGAAGGGTCCAAATTGTGTTTTTTTAAAAGGCTTTGTACGATGGCCTTTTTAAAAGCTGCTGGTACAGATCCAGTTGAAAAAGACATATTTGACATATTTAAAATATAAAGCCCAACTGTGTCAAAAACATCCTTAAAAAGCTTTGCAGGAAGGCTGTCCAATGAACAGACTGAAGGTCTTAAACTTTGGACCGTCTTTAACAAATCAGAAAAAGATATTGACATAAAATTTTCAAAGCTGACTGAACATAACGGTATGATGCTGGGATCTGGTGCAGTACAACATGTTAATTCCCGTATATTGGACACGTTATCAGTGAAACATTCACAGAATCTGTCACACAGAATGGCACTAGAAATAATGCCAGTGTGTTCAGGGGGATTGATTATCCTGTTTAATACATTAAAAAGGACATGAGGCTTATGACAGTTATTTTGCACGAGGTTTGACATGTACTGAGTCTTTGCCGCTTTAACAGCGACCTGGTAGTTAGACAAACAATTTCTTAAAATCCCCAAGGAAATATGAAGCTGGTCTTTCCTCCATTTCCTCTCCGCACGTCTACATTCCCTTCTGAGAGCACGAATAGTGTCATTGAGCCATGGCTCTCTATTTGAGTTAGCACTCCTGTGCTTTAACGGTGCTATATATATATACAAGTATGTGTCTGATGCAATGGCACAATACGTGCTCTTTGAGTGTGTTTACACACTGAGAGGACACGCTGTGAGCCCCCTGTTGTTCCTGATCCAGACGCATACACAGCTTAGGACTGATGACCTCTTGCATTTCAGACTCCCATGGTGTATTCTCATCGCTCAAGCTTATCCAAGTCTGAAATATCACAGGCAGTATAAACACAATGAAGTAAACGCTGGGTTATCTGACACTTCAGCCTGAAGCCGAGCTTTATCTGACAGTGCTGTGCGCTTCAGTTCAAGTCACTGCCTTTGGTGCATGTCACTCCTCCAAAAATGTTTATTCATCTCTGTATGTTTTAAACTACTTACCAGTCTAAATTGCAATAGCACACGAGCTGAGTGTAAACCTGTTGCTGTCAGTCATATAGTGTAAACATCAAATGGTCTTATGCAATATATTTACAAGGCTCAGAAGGATACAATACACAACAGTGCCAGGAAGGTAACTCTGGTGCAATGAGATTTGACCCCCAGTTGTGCAAAATACACACGTCACTTCATCACAGCTACCAGGGTGTTTTATTTGTGATAGTTCTTGTCAGAGGAGGGCTTTTAATTAGTCTTAACGTTAGTCTAATGGTGTATCATAACAATATGCTTGGTTTACAATTTTAGTCCTGAAAAATATTTTTAGGGTACAAATCTGTGGAACCTTTGCCCCTTGCTACAACCGGCAGACACATACATTTACCCTGTTTACTTTTACTCTACATTCATTGTTCTAACAGTGTCACATACGCCTTTTAGAGGCAGAATCCTTTGGCCGAAAGGAAACCAACTTACAGTTTCATTCATTCTTATTCAGTTTATTTCGCAATGTCGACCTACACTCAACATCAAACACTCCCATTTTAAGGAACAATTAATTTTCTATCCCCTATAAAATCAAGTAAAAATGTGAATAAAATAAAAGCTTTTTTTTAAAACCGGACAGACAAAATTTGTTATGTGGGATGCCCTTACATTAATGTCCAAAGGGTTTAAAGGTGCTCTAGGTAGGATTGTGAAGATCCAGGACTTAGCCAAAAAATGTGAACATCAACAACTTCTCAGTCCCTCCCCCCTTTCTGCCAAAACGGTCTCCTAAGCCCCTCCCCCCACAAGGGAGAATGAATGCGTGTGCATGAGCAGTTATTGAGACGCAGTTAGACACACACACTACTACTACTACCTACTTCACCTTTAACTACTTACTTTAAAGTATATTTAAGTAGCCTGTCCCTTAAAACAGCAAATTATGGGAAACTGAGGTGTGAAATTAAGCAATTTAAATGTTTTTATTGAGTTGTTATGCACTTTTAAAGGGTGTTTATTTGCAAAGAGAAGGAAGAGGGGGATTAGTAGGCCTATGATCAGTGTAACCAAATGTATGAATCAGATTATTTCATAGTTGTAAGGTGGTGGAAGACAGTAGAACTTTGTTTTCCATAGGCTACCTACTTTATTTTTACAGTTTATGTAGGCTACACATGAGGTGATGCAACAACTTGGTGTAAGAGATAAATATAAAGTCAGAGAGAAATAATTTGCTATTGAGCAACTGTATGTCTCTCTTAAACATGATGGTTAATCCGTTTTTCAATACAACTCAACGACTTTAACCTGGGAAAAAAAATATTCATACATTGGGTGACGCCCTCTTGTATTCGCTTTGTTTCAGTTGTACAAGCACACTGAGCTCTTCAGAAAACAGCCGAATCCGCTTTGAACACGCCCTTTTTCCCATAAGACGTGAACGCCGCATCACCCCTCACTCATGGGCGTGGTCTACTCTGGGGGGAGGAGTTGTTGTTTGCAAGCGCGCGCGCGCGCGTGTGTGTATGTGTGTGTGTATGTGTGTGTGTATCTCCTCCCCCGGCCGCATGAGATGAGCTGCCTCCACCTCCTCCTCTCCTTCTTGCCTCTGTCTATCTGTCCAGTCCGGAAATGTTGACCACCGTGCCCTGAGAGAGCCAACGCCGCCGAGTGTCCCTTAATCTTTTGACTGCCACTCTCCGTGTTTGTCTCTGAGGGTCCTAGCCTGCCTCCACTGAACTGGCTGTAAGGTGAGTGCATGTATACAATATGAAGACGCTGTTCTCGTGCTCCTTTTAGGGTGGGAATCAATAGTCCACGTAGAGTCGGCAGTGAGCGCGTGTAATAAAAGTTGAATGTGCTGTTGTGATGATGACACGCACTGTTTTGCGGGTCAGAACACGTGCGCACTGCGCGTAACCGCCTAGGAGGACCTGGGTCCATACCCTTCTCTCTCTTGACAACGCAGCGGCCAGTCATTGAACTTTGAAAACAAGTTTATTCATCGGGCCGGTCTGTTGCATTTAACTATATTCACTTTACTGTGTTCCAACTAGTGGAAAGCTTCCACCGTCCGTTGTTATTACGGGTGCCGTTAAGCTTCTGAATCTCGTGCACTTTTCCAGCCTTTACTGTGATTCGAGTGTCTCTTGAGGAGCAATAGTTTGATTCCAACAGCCTATCTTTTTTGTTTGTTTTTACGATTGCGTAACAGCAGTCTACAGTGGCTACTTAGCCTACTTTCTATCCTGTGGGGCTCCAGCTCATCGCGTTGCCCTCTCCCCCCCCCATCCTTTTGGCAGCATTTGCTTTGGGGGTGGGGAGGGGGAGAAAGAGGCGTTTTCCCAGGGATACTTACTCATGTAGCCCTACTGCAGTGGTTTCCAAAGTGTGCTCTGGGGTTCCCCCAGGGGGTCCTTTGGTGGGTTCCAGGGGGTCCCCAGTAAAGTGTGAAATTGTTGAGCTGAAGCAGGTTTGGAGCCACCACAGCTTAACACAAGAAGAGGAATACGTTTTTGAATTGCTAAGCGGAATGTAAAAAGTGGTATCAGTGCACTTGTTAAGCGGGCCAGAAGTACTGAATCGATATAACTTCAAGAGCACTCCCACAGGGAGTGTGTTGGGAAGTCCTATCAAATTGGACTCCATGATGTGGGTTGCTTGATGTGAAAATCCTAAGAAATCCTTGGTCTATTCATCCTCCTTCAAGCCTTTACTAAATCAAGTTATTGCCCAAATATTGTAAATGCACACTGTTGCTGTAGATGCACCACTCCTCTGTTGTTTAATTACCAGCCGTGACAGCAACACTGGTATTGTTTTCACCCTTCATCCACATTACTACATCCACACTACTACTACTACTACTACTACTACTACTACTACTACTACTACCTTTTCATCAACGGCATTTTGAAACAAAAACATTCTCCGTCCACACAAGCGTTAGGGCTCTGCATCAGAAATGATCTCTGTTCATATTAACATGTCTGAAAATGCATATTACATGACCATTCGCATACACTGGACATGCACGTGCCGGTGTAAACAAGAAGCTGATTGTCTAACGTTACTCCTGTGCGATTGAAAATACTTTGGAGAAAGAATAACCATGGCGTAAAGGAAGACCAGAGATTGCTTTGCTTGAACTGATGACAAGGTGGAACTGTTACTGAAAGTTACACGTGAGGACAAGGTGATAAAGGCGGTGAAAAACAGAAATTGGGAGTCGTTGCAAGGCAAATACAGTGACATATTAGAACTGTAACAGGAGCATTACACACATGCACAAGGATGAAATCACAAAAGGTATGTTAGTCTAGCTCACCGATAAGACTGACTGATGCGGGCGGCGTCGTTTCCAAAGGTCTCTGTTTCTGCCCGTCCAGACCACAACGCAAACAAGTTTTCAAACTAAAATGGGGTCAGTGGCGTTTTCAAATGTCTCCATTTAAGGGCTCAGAAACGTTGGAATAGTGTGGACATGCAGTGTAAAATGTAGCAAAAGATATGCGTTTTGAATGGGAAAATGTCATCCACGTGAATCGTGTAGATCCGATGAGTTTTTAATTTGGGGGGGTTACAATTTACCATAAACGGGAGTTTCAGAAACCTACTGCGGTCTTCTTCACCATAAAACATCTTTGGTGATACATCATGCGAGTCATTTGGCCAATCACAATCACTGACATTAGTTTTGAGGTAAGTGCTGTTATCTGCCAACACTATAATTGTTTTCTCTAACGTTGTTATTAACATGTTTAACGTTAACGTTATAATGGAAAGCAAGCTTGTCGGCTAACGTAAGATCAGCAAATTGTGTTGTTAGCCTACAATGATTTTGGCAAGGCTATCTCCTCCACTGCATTAGTATTGTTATCTGATTTTTAATGTATATCTTGTCGTAAGATATGAATGAAATGAAAACAAACACGTAATGAAACAAGACCCATCGGTGTCTGGTTTAACGTTAATGAGTAGGGTTGGGTACCGAGACCCTATGAACGTTTTCGGTAGTATCTGTTCCGGCACCGTTTAGGCACCGGCACTGTTTTAACACTATTGTGTTAGCACCGGGAAAATGTTGTCTTTTCCCTTTATTTTGTTCTCGGGAGGGGGGAGGGGAGGAATGTGTTACCTTTTTCAGCCCTTCTGAGTTTGCAGGTATGAACGTATTAGTTTGGATGTAGCCTCGGGCAGTGTCCACGTGTGTGTCATCATGGCAAAATGTGGTCCTGGAGGCACCTGCTGTCGCGGGAACTAGGGATTAGGGAAATTAATGGAAAAAATACTGCCAAACCCAAGTTGTGTGTCTTGATATTGTCTCTGGTGGTTTTAAGTGCATGTTGTCATTCAACACTGGCAAACATTGTATACTTAAATGCATGTCTTAAATATAACCTCAACATATCTTTCAGAATGAAGGCAAGCAAAGCACAGTCAGCAACCTCTCTGGAGTCACTGAAGTGAAACACCCAATCTAGTCAACCACTGATATTCTACCCAACTTGGCAACCTACACTGGAGCACTTAGATACTGCACACATGCACCGTCCTCTGAGTGTTCACCTTTAAAGTGTGGTTGAATATAAAGTAGTTAGCTGCTGCTACATACAGTCTAAAACATGCTATAGATGTGTCTTTTCCAGCATGTCATTTTTTTTGACACTCTTCCATTCATAGCCAGAGAGGATTTCTCTTTTCCTTGCGCCTGCCCATTATTTCCTGCTTTCTTTCATTTAATTATGTTGTGGTCACATCTCTGTGCACATGGCAACCGCGCTAGCTGCGGTTTCTTTCACCCCCTCAGCACCAGTCCTGCTATTTCAAGTCCATGCTCAGTAAGCACAGGCATGACGGGGCATGAACTCTGCAAGACTACAGGCTGCCAAAACGCTGCTGAGTGCACATATTGCGCATAATTATACTTACAATAAGCTATACTCAACTCGCTCGAGGATTCAGACCTGTGTGTTTTGTCTTTCGAGAAATTCTTTAAAAATCTAAAATGCATTTGGTTCTGCTGCTGCTCATACTTCATTGGCTTTTGATTGAAATACTGTGTGCTTGGCAGTGATCAACCCAGAGATTCGTTGCATAACCAAAACCTGAGCCTCATTTTAAGTGTAAGCACTTTTCTTGATGTACAAATGCACAAAAGGTTGGATGCTTGCTTGTATGCATATAGTTTTCAGCTGCCATCCATGGGGAAAAGTTGCAGAGATATCCTATTAGCTGGTATTGGTGGTATAAGAGCTTGTGGTCGTACTGCAGGCAGCATTCCACTGGGTCTTGCGTCAGCCAGCAGTCATTCAGCACTGGTTAGTCTAGGCTTATACACTGTTAATACACCCTCCCTGGTGTCATGACACCATTAGCCCAAGCCTGCTGGGGGACCACAGCACAGTTCATGTCAGTCGACTGACTCTGCCTGGATCTAAAAGCAGAGCAACTTCATCTGTTCCAACATGCTCAGCTAGGCTGTCAGTGGTCAAAAAGTAACCCAGCAATGTTGGAGACTGCGATTAGCTTTTTTGTTAAAGGTTAAGTTTAAGTTATCGTTTCTAGAAATTACTCTTCTGTTAAAATGTTTGGGTTACCACATACTTGGGCTTAAAGCATGCTATACACTTTTGTATTTATTTCATTTGTAAAGAAGTACATAACGTGTATTTTCTGCTTTCTGTCTGTTTTACTGGAAATGGATATGATGTAGTCGGATTCAGCTGTACCGCATAAACAGAAAACATCTAGGTGAATCATTGGTAAAATGAATCTATTTTAAAAAATAATCGCAAAAAAAAATCACAATACATAAGATTTTCTTTTTTTTAGTTCCCACTCCCATGAGTAATCATGTTCTGCTTTGTAAGGAGTAATTTCTAAGAACCTAAACCCTTGCCAGAGGAAAAACTTTGTGGTATTATTCTTCCCCTCCACCTTCGTACTGTAAATATGGACCTATACAGACCTGATTCTCTGCGCTTTCCACTTGTGACCGAAGGCGACGCAATGCTTACTTGTCTAACCACCAAAGTGCACAGTTGATTGGGTTTCTCACTGTCTGGTTTTGGTCCAGATGTGGCTGAAACCCAAGCCAGCGTGAGGGGCAAGAATGATGTTGCCTTTATTCTATTGGTAACTGAACGCCTGAGGGACCACATGCTCGGGTGGGTACAGGTAATGTGGTGGGGATGCAGGGTGATGTTCCAGACAAAATGATCTCTCTAACACATATACTGTATGTACACCATTTTTGCATTTTTGTTCTCTCGCTTTTATCTCTACATGTCTGTCGTCTCTCAGTTTATCTTTGTCTCTTTGTCCCTCTGTCTACCCCATTTTCTGCCCCGTCTTTCTTTAGCACGCCTCTCTCTCCTAGTTTCACTGTCTATATCTCTGTCTGTCTCCCTCTGTTGATCTGGGTCTCACCGTACCAGCTGGAATCTGCAATGCCAAATCAAAACAAACCATGGTTAGTTGGCTTTGGTACATGTACCATACGATTACAAACAAAAAAGGGCTTTTTTTTTCTCCCCCCAGAAATAATTCCCAGTGTGAAACTTTAGAACAATACAGGCATTTTTCTGTTCTTGAATAATAGCACTGTCCTAAACCTCATTCTGATTCCCTCTCACGCTCTGAATATAGCACTTCTGACCATGTATGCATGTATTTTCTTATACATAATTGCATTTTCTGCCCTCTGGTTTTCTAGTATTATACCCAGATTTAGAAGCAATCAGGGATTAGAGTTCTGTACTTTGGTACTTAGAAATAAGACTTTTGTTAAGTCCTTCTTAATATAATTTTTTTTCAGCCAGCCAAGTATGTTAGCATTCCAAAGAGTGAGTAAGTAAAATAAATCCTGTTTCCCTGTCCCCTTAAGGGCTTACATAGAACTCCAGCTCCAACTCCAACTCCTCTGATACCAGTTAAATGTTTCACCTAAAAGGTCCGTTTTATTTGAGTTTGATGTTTCCTTTTGATGTAGATGATAATGATGGAGGTC
This sequence comes from Perca flavescens, assembly GCF_004354835.1. Classification (NCBI taxonomy): domain Eukaryota; kingdom Metazoa; phylum Chordata; class Actinopteri; order Perciformes; family Percidae; genus Perca; species Perca flavescens. The sequence goes on from NC_041336.1 coordinate 26,414,641, forward strand.
TAATGCAACAGGTTTGTGTATTTTATAGCATCAGTCAGTCAAAGAGGTTATGTGCTACCAACTGGTGTTGTAAATATGGCTTCATGAGAAGGCGAATCCATCTATCACAGACCTCTGGGGCCACCATTACAGCCAACTTGTGCACAAGCACAATTGCTCCCAAGCTCCATCCATTCATCTTTAGCATTGCATAAGACCAGTTCTCCCAAGCAGCCCAATGAACTATTCATCCAATTAGGCACTGTCCACGTTTCCAAAAGGCCTTTCTCTCATAGACTGGTGCTATTCAGCCTCCCCCGGCATGACATCAGGCCCTCTCTTATAGCCCCACTTTACGCTGCTGCTCTCAAATAATGAAAGCTGCCAATTAATGACTAATCAACATGTGCAACAAGCACATCCAGCGAGGAGTGACTACCATCTAATCTGCTGACTAAAACAGAAGACAGAGATGCTCTGTTCAACTCTCTCTGCCGTCTCTGTGTTTCATTGCTGCAGAAACAACAGCCAGCCCACACACACAACCACACACACTCATACTCTGACAGCCTAATTTGAGAAGCTTTAAAATTCGTAATTGGAATTATTTTTGAATTTTCATTTTAGAGTTACTTGGAGTACCAAAAGTTTTGATTAGTGGCCAGTGCTGTTTTTGGTAGTGTAATACCATGCAGCTCCTGCCTACAATAAATTCTAATGGTTTGAGAATCTTTATTTAGTGATCTATAGTTGAGGATAGTATGAAGACCGTATTCTGTCCAGTTTTTCTTTGGTGTAATCAAAGGCTGCACAATTTATGGTGATTTTATCGCAATCGCAATATGGACTAGTGCAATTTCCAAATCGCAGGGGCGGCGGAATATTTGTTGAAGGCAAAATACTGTATGTGTCAAACCATTCTGAATTAAGTATTGTGTTGCAGAGACGTTGCATCCTAAGCATTCTAAACAGACTACAGAAAAAATCTTTGTTTGGTACAGATCCTCGCAAAAATCACACTATAGTCATTTTAATTTTTACATTTTTTGTTTTAATGCAAATGAGAATAATGATACACAAATTATCATTCCCTCCAATATTGTCAATCATATCGCAATATCAGTCAAAATAAAATGAAAATGACATGGCTATTTTTATGTTTGAATTTAAGATGATTTGTCAGTTACACGCATACACATACCTGCCTACCGAGAAACGTTGTGGTGGGAATAAGAGGGGGAATCTCCAGCCCACAGCAACACAATACAGTCAAGCAGGCAACTTATCGTTCCACCCAGACCACTCCCTGTCTCACATACATCACATTTCTATAGGTCGCCTCGCCATAGGAAGTTTTGATAACTCGCAGCGTCAGGCTAAATATTCTTAATGAAGGCGTCTGGCTAGTTTAACATACAGTAGAGTAATTGACCTCCCCTCTCCAGGGGTGGGGTTACAGTCAAGTCCCCAGACACCGAGTTGGATCTGTGCCATTTCTTGAATTAAGACGCTGTTTATGTTCTGGATTGGAGCGGTGCAGGATGAGGGTAGGGGTCGATTAGGGGGGCTGGGGCTGGGCAAGGGTTTGGAAGAGAGGGAGGTAGCTGTTGTGTTACAGTGCAGCATGGGTTAACAGTGGGGATCAGGGGGATGGGAGGCTTCCAGCAACAGGAACCTTTAGCGGTAATTGTTACAATAAAAATATTGATTAAAGCAGCTTTAAATACATGTTCTCTTAATCACTACTTTTCTCACCTGTTTGACCACTGAAAAATGTAGGTAACCTCCTTGAGTTGAGACATTTATCAATAGAAGAGGTAACCTTCTTTTGTTTGGTTGAGAAACTATTAAAGGAATTATGACAAACCGAAATAGTAAGTTTAGATCTACTGGATATCATAGTTTAAGACACACACCGTACACACTTGTGTACACACATACTTTACACTGATGTCGAGCTTGTTCCAGCTGTACTGTCCATCTGTCTCAGTGACACCCCGAGGTTGCAGTGGGATTCCACAGATCATCTGGGTCCCAACCCAAATTCGCCAGGCGTGGCACATTTTCATTCTTGTGTAGTCAGCATTGTTTTCACTGGATGGAATTTCATATATGAAAATATGAGAGCCTGTTTATTATTAGGCTTAACCTTGTATGTAAATGCACCGACTTCCAGTGAAATATTTTTTTAAACTTTCAGGAAATCATGTGCATCAAGGAAATTACAGTAACTATCATTGAAATGAAACACGACCCATAATCTTCTATCCAGTTTTCCTTCAACGTGCCTCAAGCTAAAGCTGTTAATTTTCTCAGGGCTCCAGACTAACTTTTTTCACTAGGAGCACAGTGGCCTCCAACTGAAAATTTTAGGGGCACACACCGTAAATTAACATGCTAACCAAATATTCACATTTCTACTAGTTTCCACTGTATTACTAATACATACTTTGATAATAGATGCATAAATTACAATGTACTGTTTCAAATTCAGTGTCACTTTTGAAGATGCAACATAGAAGGTAAACTGACAGACCCATCGCTGTCATGTCAGTAAAGAAATATATATAATTTTTTTATTATTGTATTTGTATATTACACTGTTTTATTTTCATCATGACCGTTTTTAATTGCTGTTTAATGTTTTATGTAAAGCTATTTGAACTGCCTTGTAGCTGAAAGGTGCTGTAGAAATAAAGTTGCCTGGCCTTACAACCTCAGCCTGTCAGACAGACACCAGGGCATAGAAACCACTGTTGTGCCTGCTCGTCTCTGAGGAAGTGTAACATCAACTGCGTGTGTGCGTTTGTGTCAGAGCTCTGCTCTCTGTCAATTTTCAGAGAGGACAGATAAGCTTGCGCTTACGCGCTGTCAGGTACCGAAATTTCAGCATTTAACGTGTAAAAAAAGGGGCAAATTTACTGGTCGCACATGTGCGACTGGATGTAAAATTCAGTCACGCACACTCAAATTTTGGTCGCAAAATGCGACCATTTGGTCGGAGTCTGGAGCCCTGCTTCTAATGACTTTTCCTTTTTATATACTTTTATGAACGTGTGAAATGGAGCAGTATTCTAATGGAACACAAGTGATCAGGGATTGATCAGACTCCCTACAGAAGCTGGTTGGTTGGTGCATCTGTAGGGGCGCCCATAATGGTTGCAAATCCTGCAGTTGGGTGTCAGATAGAAAAAAAAAAAAACTTACCTGTGCAGACCTCTACCCCAGGCTGAAGGAGATATAACACGCTGGCCGTTTCCCAATATACGTTCTTCTATTGACTTGTGTTCTTGTGTCCCTGTGAAACGTCATCTCGTGTTGCCAAAGTACTGTCCCAATACACAAGTTCCCATTTCGCCACGAACAGTTAAAATTCCCGGATGTATTCTTGACACGCCCATTTACCGAGGATACATCGGTTGGTAACTTGTATGAACTTCGTAGCACCTTTATCCCAACATTCATTTCGGCATTCAATGATGGTTGGATTTCCAGTACATAGACAGCCCAAAAATGGGACAATTTTAACAATTTTCTCCATCTTATTCATTACTAAATTCACTTCTGAGAACATTTTAGGCGAGAAATGAAAGGTTTAGATTTCGAATATAGGCAGTCTTGCGAAAATCTTTGCCGAATTTACAATTTGCTCCAAAGATTTTGGAGTTTTCGGAGCTCCATAAATTGACGCGGCCGCCAGCTTGCGCCTGCCGGGGCCACTAGCTCGGCGCTCGGACAGTCACACTTGGAGACCCCGCTGTAGGACCCCGGACCGGTTCCGTAAATAAGAGGCTTTTATTTCGCCGTTGACGGATCGTTTGTTTAAATATCACAACACATGTCCATCATAAGATTAACGGGAACCTGTGTTAACTGTCTTTTTGGAGTTAAACTCAACAAGCAAACACATACACGCACACACACACACACACACACACACAGAGCGCAGCAGGCAGAGGAGAGATATACCATAGACTGTATATTATTAGTCTATGAGATTTACCCGTTTCTTTTGGGGAGACTTGTTTAAATTATGCCATAGGCTATAGCCTACATTATATTTTGTATTTAGTTCATATTTTTGGTGTATTTGTTTTCTGATTTATTAGAAGTTGAGTTTCAGTCTCTATGATAAATGAACAGTTGTACATAAAGTGGTAACATGCTATGACATGTTATGTAGACTAAAGGGGAGACACCAAACTTTATAATTTGAATTTCTAATTTCCATCTCCCTGGGCATATACAGTGCACTACAATAATATAGAAATGATAATTCCACATAATATTAATAGGAACACATAGGACACACCAGTGCATATGCCTATTTCTTTTTTTTTTTATTTAAACTGACTTAAACTTATACACTAATAATAGTAGGGATCGTGTTCCACTCTTTTGAATAAGTAAAGGGTGTTTATGCTAAACCATAAACAATAAAATTAAAGCTCAATTAGTTTTATTTTTCAATATTATTGCAATAGTTGTAGCATTATGAGGTTTTCTTGTCTGGAGATTGTTTTAATACAAAATGGTTATATTGTTGTGGTTTTTATATCTAGCTGGTATTTTTGGAATTTATAGAGTGTGGTCTAGACCTACTCTATCTGTAAAGTTTCTCGAGATAACTTTTGTTATGATTTGATACTATAAATAAAATTGAATTGAATTATTTTGGAGCCTTGCAGGTAGCCTCTGTGCTGGGGGTGTTGAGCAATAACAGGAAGAACGCATCGTCTCAAACTGTTAACAGCGTTTTCTGTGCATGTGAACTTGCGAGTTTATTCTTCCAAGAACAACCAGCAAGAACGTTCTCCCCAAGAACACGAGTCCGTTCTTTGCATTCTAGGTATTGAGAAACGCCCTCTGTTTCCTGACACGACCTGATCCCTAGAAGCATAAAAAGTGCCCTTTTGACCTTATGAGTCCTACGTAGTTACTTACAATCATTGTGTGTTGTGTTTGTGTTATGTACTATGCACACACACACAGTCTCACATATTCTGCCATATGGTCCTCACTTTTCATTTAACACCATCCTTGCTGGCCCACTGGTTCACTATATTGCAAACATTTTTTTTTCACCGACTGCCCTATATGGAAAGAATGTGCTCTCTGCATTCCAAAGATGACTGAGCAGAGCTGAACAGCCCCGTGTTAAGTTGTGTCCAGTCCAATCAGCTGAAGTCAAGTTGACTGGGATGAACACGTTTTACAATTACATACACAGGGGAAATTAGTTGACACAGCTGCACAGTTGAGCTGTACAGATGCCGCAATTGAGCACTGTAGAAATCTTCCCCCCCTCCTGCCTCATCTTTTTCCACTATTAGTAGTAATTTATTCAGTTATCATAAAAACAATAATTATATACATATCACAGTGTAAAGTCAAACGGTAAATAGTAATTGAAAGGATTAGGCTGAAGCAAAAGTGTATATATGCCTATGTCCTCATCTTATCGATTGCCACTCTGACTTGTGCTATTTTTGCCAAAAGGCCCAGACTGGAGACACACAACACCAGTATCCATATCAGTAAGTCCACATTAGTGGTAGGTTCATGCACCTGCAAATCTCACCCTGCATGCATTACAGTACAGTTACTACAGTGGCATAGCATGCTGTACAGTATATTTGAAGCTCTGTTTGGTTGAATTCAAACACTTCTGTTACATCAAGTTACACAATACAGACACTGTAACTGCACAGCGTTTCTATTTTTCAAAGAAATACTCTGTCTTGGTTCAGTAATAGCTTTGGCAACAGCAAAATGGCTATCATGAATTTAAACGTGATACTTTAATACATAAGCCACAGACAAGTAAACCGAGAGGTAAAGAGAGAGACACCGGCAACAGACAGACAGACTGACTGACTGACAAAAAGCAAAGCAGGAAGGGGGGCAGAAATACAAACCGAACAGACAGACAGGTTGACAGTTAAGACAGACAAACCAGACCAGCAGGCAAGCAGACAGGTTTAAAAATAAATAAATAATCAAACCGACTCCTTAGTTTACAACTCATGTTTGGCAGTGCAGCTCATAAGGCACTTGTTTATTTCAGGTTTGGCCTACATACAGTATGTGAGGTTAAAAGTTTAACTTTTCCATGTTCCATTTTTATGGGACTCTTTTGGAAAGTTTTCAGGAAGGGGAACACCTAATAACCTGTTATTTAATATGGGAGGAAGTTGTGACCTAAATAAGTAATGACTATTTAAAACCATAATGAGAGTTGATATACATGCTTCTAAATGTATATTTATTATTTGCAAAGAAACATTTTCTTGCAAAAGTGTGTCTGAAAGTTTGTTTTTGCGTTGCAATCCCTTATCCCATTATGTATCAGTTCCATCTATGGATTTGGATTTGAATGTGGGTTTACCCTCATGGTATTGCTCACAAACAGAGGCACAGTCCTGCGGTCTCTAAAGTCCATGCGATATCCATCTTTGGTCTGGTCTGGTGAGTTGGTCAGCCACTGATCCCCCACCATGTAAAAGAGGCAAACTGTTCAAGGAAAGGTTTCTTCTCTTTCAATTAGGCTTTACTTTAAATCGCCCAGGGTTCTGCTGATCCCAGGCCTGGCCTTTGGCTTCTCTGCAGGTCTTATCACTTTGGGATGTTAAAGCTGGACCCTTGAGATGTAAGCATTATATAAGCACTAGGGGAGTGCAAAAAATTTCTATTCTATTTGTATTTGAATCGCGATTCAAGCTCTACCGATTCAAAATCGATTCATAGAATTTCAAAAATGTATTATTTTTTTTTTTTTTTTTAAGTCTACTGCAATCACATGATAGACATCACACACAACATGCACATACATCATAACAGGTTGTTAAAATAACAAATAACAAACCAATCCACATGAATAATATGGACAATAAAAGATACTAAATAAACTAAATAAAAAGTAAAATAAAATATAAAATGAAAATATTGATATATATCGCCATCTTTAAAGCTTTAGTGCGTAACTTTTTGATATTAATGAACGTCCGTTAAATTAAGGGAGGAGGGAGGAGCGGTTCGCGGTCACGGAAGGCTTGTATCATGTGGACACGCTGACAGTTTTGTTGTCATAACTTAGAATTCCTCATGGGGGAGACAGAAACTACACACTGTAGCTTTAAGATGCGCCTTTATTTCTAAATGCTCACTTTATATTTATTCTTTTCTTAAAAAAAAGAGTAGTTGGATATTAATTTAAATGTCTGGAAGAGCTTAGTAATGAAACTGTCAAATCATATTTTAGTTGCTTTTTGTATATATATATATATATATATATATATATATATATATATAAATGTAACTGATTGTCTTAAATGGGCTTATGTATCGTCTCGTATTGGTCGCAGGCCCCTGAATTGAATCGAATCGGCAGACTTTGTGAGGTTAGTAAATATTGTATCGCTGTCCAAAGAATTGATATAATATTGTATTGTGATAATATGTGTGATTCGCACCCCTAATCATCACGAGCTGAAACCGCTAAAAGCTGTCTTAATAGGTGTGAATCTTCACTGGTTCAAATTCGATTCAGATCGATTCAATAGCATGAGGCGTCGCCTCCTCAATATTCTTATATACATGGTTTTCACCTTCAGTAGAGTGTCGCGTATTTGCTGTGAAGTCTCACCCAGGATAGTGCTGGAAAGGATTTATCATGATTTATCATTATTACGGGCCCTTGCGTTTGAAGTCTACCAGCTAAACATTCTCCCTCATGCAAGTTTGAGCATAAATCACTTCACTTTTACAATCCAGATGCAGTCACCTCACCGCAGGGTACAGCTGCCAAACCCCAAAGTCCCCCCCTTTCTAGTGCTGCGACACTGTCCGGATAATTGCACTGTCCAGGTCAGAGATGGTTAGCTTTCAGTACACTGTTCAAGTGGAAGGAATCGAATCAAAGGGTTCTCAAAGGGTCTAATCCCTGCACTGGAATGGCTTTGATTGTGTCAGGGAGCAATTAAGCATAGGTGTGTGTGTGTTTGGTCAATATATCAGTCACTGAGAGTCACTGTGGCACGTATGAGCACTTTGAAACTTGGGTTGCAAGGTATTTTAATGCTACGTGGAACGCCTGAGCTTTTTCCCACGTTTAATCACGCACAGATGAAGCCGAATTTAACAACAGCTATGTTGTAAGACCATACCTTTTTAATTCAGTGGAATTTAATGTTTATTATCTAACCCTCATAAAATGAAAGTGGCGGTTTTGATAAGGATTTAAGCTTCTGTCAGGCACAAACATTTCGTTTAGCTTCTAATGTAGTTAGTTGAAGTCTGCCGCTGACCCTCTTGCACAACCTCCTGACTCTTGAAATATAATAAACATACAGTTCAGCCACAGCTAGTCAGCCAGTGTGTGGCGCCTAATGAGGGGTTGCTCAGAGAGTTTAGGCTGATGTTAATTTGTTTTGTTTTTGTTGTAAACTGTGTGTCTGTAAATAATTTGTAAATGACGAGCTGTCCTTGCATGCCAGCAGGCCAGGCCACACACATGGCCTGACACAATAAAACACACACACACACACACACACACATTACAAGCAAGCCCTTTCAGTGTACCCAGTGATCGTGGTGCCAAGCTCTTTGTTTAGAATGCATTCATGGTTTGGTCATTATTTGCAAGCCCAATTTTGGAGGTTTAAAAAAAACTTCAATGTTTAGTTCTTCTAAAAAAATTGAAAGGTTTTCTCAGAGTTCTGAGTGACAGTTTATGTATCTCATCAGCTGACACAATTGTCAGGATAACATACCTATGTACATCTTGGTATAGATTAAAAACTGCTGGTCTGTCGGAGACTGCAACATACACAACTCTGTAAACACAAGTAGAGCATCTCAAAGATCTGAAATCTCCTAAAAATAGAGCCTTTACACACTCACACACACCCGCGCACAGCCACACGTGCAACATATGAAAACATCTACATAAACACACACACACACACATGGCCACATACAGTATACAGAAACACATCTACAGGCAGAAATCCACACACACATACACACTCGGCGCACTCACAACCGCTAATGCAAACAAGAGATAATATAAGCTGTCTGTAAAATGGCAGGCCATATTTTTAAAATACCAACATGGGGTCATGAACTGCTGCATAAAAGACCATCATAGTTGTGAGCCCGAGCTGCTCGACACCAAATATAACCCAGGGTCTAACTTAAGATCTGGAGAAGTGCCTGTAGGGTATTTTTGGGTCAGTGTTTACAGGTGTTTAGTCAGTGGCAGCAGTGCCAAGAGGTTAATGGGATACCCACTTTAAGAAGTTCAAATAGACTAAAGCCCATATTGTTCATATTGTGGTTTATTTTGACCCAATGCTGGCTGGAAGGGAGGCCTCATAGAGCAGAAGAACACCTTTAAAGTCCCCGGAGGGACAACTTTTATCACATCTGTGTTCATTTACAAACCCCACGGCATCAAAGTACGCTGAGATTGACGTTTGGGTCAGAGTCGGGCAGAGGTCAAAACTATTTAGAAAATGGAAGATGTCAAGATTCACAGGGAGTCTTCAGGCTCCATAATAGACTTGCACAAGGTGCACTTCTTTTCAGCAAACCTCTATTTACTCTACGACTGTGCTTCAATGGTAGTGCAAAGTTAAATCAGCTCTTTTATCGTCCACATATAAGCCATTGTGGTTTATCTTGGCTCCAATTCATGCACTTTACCCTATATTTGGCTGGTGCAAATCTAGTGACCAAGAAGTCAATTTTCTTTTGGTCCATTTACAAAATAATCAAATCATAATTACATAAAGGGTACTAAAGTCGATTTTGAATAAGATTTGATTATTTTGTTTACTCTTCACAATTTATAACCAACCACTGTTCCTCCCTTGTTGCTTGTTGATGTTGTTTACTGTGGGTCTATGTGGGTTAAGAAGTGCTCTGTGCTATATCTGTCTTCTCAGAACTTAGACTTCATCTTACTCTCCTTCCTTCATCCTTCCTCTCTTGGACCTTCTCACCCTCCCCTTTCCTCCTTTGTAGTTTTCCACTAACCTTCATTTGTCTGCTCTTCTTCCTCTGCAGGTTCTGCTCTGTTCAGCTTGTCTGAAACTGATCCAACCAAGCCAATTGTGCAAAAGAGCTGAGAAACACACAACATGGCTGTGGCCGGATGTCCGGACTATTTCCTGCATCATCCTAATTATCAGGTAAATGGCAATTCCTATGTAAGCTTTCCTTCAGTAAGTTAAATGTTTGAGATGACTTTCTATGCTACATTAACAGTTCAACTGTATTTGTAGAGATGAAATGTTGCCATTTTGGACCAGAAATGAAACAACCAAGACTTATGTGCAAAACCAGACTGGGATGTCTGTATGAGTAGCTCTCCAGAGTTGGACTCACCGGATGTCTGTTTAAGATATTGAACCCAAAATAACTTTATTTAATAGAAATTTGGACATTTCTAAAGTAGAAATGTGCCAGTGTCCGTATGAAATTAAATTCCATCCTGTCACAGCGTCCAACGTTGCACTTGTTTATCCACAGGGCATGGCTAACGTCATTTGTAGATTAGACTTCTGGTAATTTGTTAGCTGGATGAGACTATGACATTTGAACTCTGATCAAGTACAAACCAGGCACCTTATTATTTATGTATTTAACATGGGAAACTAATAATAAACCATCCAAGAAGTCCTCGAGGTACTGTAGATTGTTTCCAAGAATTCTAATAAATAGCGAGGGTGTGGATTGTGGTCATTGCGGTCCTTGCCAACAGTTCTGCCTTTCCCAGCCTCTCTTGATTAGCGCTTTAGATGCTCTTAATAGTATATTTGGTCAGTTAGTTAGTATACACTGGAGAGGGAGATAAAATATGCTCTTTGGTTATAGTTTGTCCTGTTTAGTCCAGTCCAGTCCAGACTAAAGAGAGTCGGTGAATGGCAGTGATATGGTCATACCATTCCACCACTGTGAACACATTGAATTCACAAAGAGCTGCAGGGGGGACAGACTGTTTCAGAGTGTTGGTCCAACAGAGGCACAATAGCATCTTTTGGCTGATGCTCCCCCAGGTAACAGCTGCTCTTTTAAATTATGATTGTATGGTCGGCCTACTCACGCACACACACACACACACACACACACACACACACACACACACACACACACACACACACACACACACACACACACACACACACACACACACACACACACTAGAACCTTTTGTACTGAGTGTTTTTAGTGTGTTTCCTTGTTCAGTGGAAATCATATATCATGTTCCTGGAGTAGATCCAAGCTTTCAACAGCAACCTCATTGAATCTGAATGAAAAATGAGTAATGAAAAAAAAATCAATCACATACATGAAAAGGAAAAGTTTTCCTAAAAACATAAAAATTAATTTTCACCTTGCCAACAGTGCTATATTTCTGTTTGGGGTGATTGATTGTAGTTCACCTGATTGGTATGCCAAAAAGTTACACGAAACTTACCTCACTCAAATATAATGACAAGGTAATCATAATAATCAGTTGTGGGTTTACAGTATTGAGTAAATCACAGCATAGCCAAACAAAACAAAAGCAAATCACATTTAAACTACTGTATGAGGATGCATATATACTCACTAAAGGAGCTGCAGGCACTTTTTGTCTTTTAATCCTAATCTTAATTTGTTATGTTAAATTTTTACTGGCTGGATTAGTGTACGTGAGTGTTTGGATTAGAAAGAGACGAATTTGATGTTAAGACCTAAATTAAATTAAGACCTAAACATCAACTTGAAGTGAGGAAGGGCAGACTTGGACCTTTTGGACATCATGTTTTAGGTTTTAGAGCAAAGGGCTTCCAAACATATTTATTAGGGCAGTAGCACTATTAGCCTGATCAGAAGCTAGTCTATTGTCTGCTGGTCATCTGAACCATGGCATTCCCTATGACCTTTGACCCCAGAGGCATGAGAGCCAGCCAGATCTCCACAGCTTAGAGAGACAGAAATTAAAGATTTTAGACTGGATGTGTGTGTGTGTGTGTGTGTGTGTGTGTGTGTGTGTGTGTGTGTGTGTGTGTGTGTGTGTGTGTGTGTGTGTGTGTGTGTGTGTGTGTGTGTGTGTGTGTGTGTGTGTGTGTGTGTGTGTGTGTGTGTGTGTGTGTGTGTGTGTGTGTGTGTGTGTGTGTGTGTGTGTGTGGGTGTGTGGGTGTGTGTGGGTGCGTGCATGCACGCTTACATGCTTGTATTTGTAGTAGAGTGAAGTTAGGGTCACGAGTGTGTATATTGTTTCTGTCATTCTGCCTTATTGCTTCAGCTGCAAAGATGAATCCACATATTTTGTTAGCAAAGCATATTTTTTAATGAGGCATACATTAATAACAGAACAGTTTAAGGAACTAACCCAACAAAAATAAAACTACAGGGAATAGGTCTTGAGTTTAGGCTGAGGTTAACCCCCCTTTGATATAGTGTCCAAAAATAGAGCAATGTAAATTTGTGTAGGCTAATCTTCTCTGTGTACCATATTTGCGTATTGCATTCACACTGCAGTAGTTCCCTTTTCTCAAACACACCAAGCCCTCAACATTTTGTCTTGTAATTTAGATGATTTTAATTGAAATCAACTGGGTTTTTTTTGGCAGACAAGGACTATTCCATTATTGGAGGCTGCTTTAAAAGCTTTAAATCTAAATGGAGTGAAGAATAATTTAGTTCTTTGAACGATTTGGATGGGTGCTACTGGAGCTACAGTATACAGACCTTAATGTACACACTCTAGTTTACAAACTCGGCTGTTTGCAAAGCATTCAGCTATAACAGATGTACCTTGATTGCTGCTTGACTTGCTGAATGAGAAACCCCTTCACTGTGAAATTCCAGTGTTAAGGAAGATTTTCCTTGATAAAACTGCACCGACAATCCAAAACAGATTTGAGTGAAGATAGCATTCATACTAAACTCAAGAGATTATATCACCACTTCAATCTTGTTTCTGTTGTATGATTGTGACTAGTGAATAAATGATGGTATGTGCAAAGCAAGGCAAGTTTGATGTGGTAAAAAATTATTGTTAGTGGCAGGATGATAGCTTATTAAAGGACCCTTAATCCAGAAACTACAGTACCAATAATACGTATTATAAGGTTAGATAAATGTAAAACAAACCTGGACCCTCATGTATAGTAAAACTCTCTGGATGCCAAAAAATAATATTGTCATGTATAATAGTTCTGTTTGCCCTCTAGTGTATTAAGCTTCCCCAAATCTAAGCTGGATCATTGGATAAACAAGCAGAGTCCAGCACATGTTTTTCCCTGAGGGGCCTGAGATAGCCATATTGTGTTATTTGGGACTAAACATTAACACGATTGTGTGGTGTTTCCCATAACCTACCAATATTCCTTGAAATCATGCAGATTGCATTTGTTTTTCTTGAGCTTTTCAGTGTGAATAGTTCATTGCATTTGTAAGAAGAGGATCGTTTGACAGAAATTATGTGTCAATGTGAACGTGGTATTGAGGCTATAGTGACTAAGTTAACTTTGCAGCTTTGCCTCAATCAGTCATCACTTTCAGTAACCTACATTTAGTTAAATCAAATGTACAAGTGTTCCTTCATTCACCATACCAAGTTTTTCTAGTTCAGAGACATGAACTGGCTGGATATAATTCCAGCATGCATTAGGTACCTATCCCTGCGTTTATAAGCAGAAATATGTCTGAATTTCTTGCAGCAGGGCAGGCAGGATAACCAGGCTCAGAATTATATTCCACAGTTGTCTAATCAAGGGATGTTTAGATACATGTTTTTATGTTATTGTTATATTTGTTCTCACCTCATTCAGAATTTAGTACAGTATTAGTTTTGGATAGTTTTCATAAATATTGTAATTTTTCTGCTTTCTTTTTGTGTGCGTTTTTCAGGCTTGATATATTTATGATAAAATAACAATGTACTGTATGTCAAAAGTAGCCAGTGATTACTTCAGCAAGTAGGGCTACTTATAGATGCAGATGTATCTTAGAAAACTTTCCTAGTTCTGCTGAACTCCGATGGACCTGTCAAATTGTCTGGGTAAATAACATAATAAAGGCTAGGACTAGAGCAGACATTCATGTGGCCTCCTGATCTCATTTTGGTTCATTATGTAAGACTGGATTTCCACCTGCTGTCTAGTGTTCATGCATTTAGTAACAGGACTGTCTCTACAGTTAGCTCTATATCTGTCAGCAAGAATGGTTTGCCAGAAGCAAGTCTTGGACCCTTGAGTAAGATTTCCACATCTCTAAAGCTTTCTGAGCATATTAGGTTCTTGGTAAATCGAACCGTAATGGAAATCTTATACTGTCAAACTTGAAATGTTCTTATGGATCAAGTCCATTCTCAGCTCTTTCTTAACCAAAGGCCTCTGTAAACCAAGTATTGATTCATATTCAATCCCCAGGCATAACATTTAACCTCAATCTGACCTCTTCTAAAGGCGTAGCTTTGACATGTGTCTCAGTCTTTTCCTTTTTGTTTGAGGCCCAATCTCCAGATCTTTGTGTCGGTCCTGCTTTCAGTGCCTTAACCTTGTCTCTAGCCCTCCACTGACCCCTTTTAAAAAGCTGAACCCTCGGCCCCTTGACTCTTATTTGGAGTTCCTTTCAACTTCATTAATATCAAAGGGTCCTTGTGCTACTTGTTAAAACTTGGCCTACCCTCAGTCCTGTTTTGACCCCTCTCTAAGAACTTAAGCAACATGTGCGTGTGCGTGTGTGTGTGTGTGTCTGTGTGTAAAATAATTACTGTGAGAGCAGAGTGAGAAAATGCAAGAACAAGGATAAAAGGCAGAGACCATCTTTTCTTCAGCAGACAAAAAAAGAAAAAAAAATTATTTTCTTATTTTTTTTCTCCCCTCTTTGTTGTCTCAACCTTATAGGCTTCAATAAACCTAGATCCAAATGTAGAGTTGGGCAATAGAATGACTGAGAATTATGCTAAATGATCAGTATTTATAGGATTAAATCCCCAAGTTAACATTCAAGTGTCAATAGAGGCATCAGAGGCTGTCTGGGTTTTAGATTTTTTTTTGGTAAAGTCCACAAAAGAGATCAAGGTGTGCTTTAAAGATCCTTTAGTCCTTTATTGTGTGTGTGTGTGTGTGTGTGTGTGTGTGTGTGTGTGTGTGTGTGTGTGTGTGTGTGTGTGTGTGTGTGTGTGTGTGTGTGTGTGTGTGTGAGAACTCATTTACTCCCAGACAGCCATGCAGAATAGTATTCAAGACCAGTATATGGTGTGAAAGAGTCTCCACGTTTTTGCTCAGTGGAGCTGAACCATGACCATCCTGTCCTGAATACGCTCTCTCACATACACACACACACACACTAACGTTGTACCATCCCACCAACCAAACAGCGTCCCAGTGCTGTTTGGGTGACTGGGTAGGGATCAGTCACAGTCTGGTAACTGGACTCCCAGACGGTGGGTTTTGATGACGGGGCTAGCTATGTCATGGGAACAAATGGTGTGACGCGGTGGTTATTTTACTATTTTTTTTTTATTTCAAAAGCAGGTTCGTCCCATTAAGCTCCAAAATCAGTTTTTCAATCCGGCCGAGAACGCAACACAATACAAAGTTGGAACAATGCAATGAAATGATTGGATGCGGTTGGGTTAGTTGGTATAGAAGAGGGGTTGGAGGGTGGTGGTGGACAGAACCATATGCTGCCGATGGACCTCCAGTTATATCCAGTATAGTCTGAACTTAGGCACCAGTATAGACAACAGAGAGGAACAGTGATGACTTCTTAACTGAACATTAAAGCTAAACATTTTGCAGGCAAATCATGGATTGTACATTACTAAACTATTCAGCCAAATTGAGTCATCAGAGTGGAATTCTACTTCAAGCTATATTCTCACAGTGAGTCAATTCTCTTTGAACTGCTCATTCGATGTTAGTAAAATTACTTTTAATGTTACAGATGCTGAAGGATTTAAAAAAAGTTTGAAGAAAAAAAATTAGAAGTAAAAAAAGAAGTGAAGAAGAAGAATTTGAGCTTTGCATTGAAAATGGCTCGTTCAGGAACATCTTTAAATCTGTTGCAAGGAGACACAAATCTAATTTAAAATGCATCTAAAACTTTCCAAATCCAATGTTGTAGCTGTTATCTACAATGCTTAATGTTTGTTTTATTATTATGGATAATGGTACACTGTGTGTGTGTGTGTGTGTGTGTGTGTGTGTGTGTGTGTGTGTGCTTGTATTTGTGGTAGAGTGAAGTCAGGGTCACGGGTGTGTATAATGTTTCTGTGACTCTGCCTTATTGCTTCAGCTGCGTATGCGTACACTGTACAGTAAAATCATCTGGCTGGGGGTCTAAAGAATAACATGATGGGTACCAGGACCATTGTCATTTAATCAGTGTAACTCACAGGCAAGAAAGATAAGTCAAACTGATAGAAGGCAAGGCAATCTGTGATAGAAAATAAGGTAGAACAACATCTGTGTAAAAGAATCCAGCTCTGCCTGAATTGTCTGTCACTACTGTGAACGAGGCAGAACAAGCAACCGTCTTTATTACATCATCAGAGGAGGTCTGCTGTGGGTCAGAAGCAAGTACAGAGAAAGTACCAGTTTGTGCTGTTCCCACTCCTCAATCAAATATGTTTGTGGCGATTTGTTTGCAGTGACTGGAAATATGATGGAAAAAGGTAAAACCAGAACATTTTCTTTAAATGGTAGAAATAGTTAGCCTCGTGAGACCGTCCTGATCTCGCGAGCTCCAGTTTTCCACTCGCAGATCAGTCTGGCATCTTCAGATAGAGAAAATTTGGAGCCGTTAACCAAACGACCGGGCCAATCAGCGTTGGTTTTGAGGTGGGTTAGGTGGTGATAGACAGATGGTTTATCCAATCAGCTAACCAGTATTTTCAGACAGCGGTATAGCCCTAATTCTGTTAGCCGCTTGCTAATGCTTTTTTTCTCTTGGATCCTTCTTTTGGAATATGGTCCGGGAACCTGAAATGGTGACTTTTATTCCTAAATTCTAGTTACACAAACGGCAAATATCCTTTACCGACATGTTGCTTGCATGCTGAGCTAACGAGCTATGCTTTGCCTGCAGCAGCAGGGGCGGGCTTGTGGTTGTATTTTCATACGCTTTGTGGATCTGATTGGTTGATTTGGCCCGTCTATCACCAACATAGGTGATAGACAGATGGTTCATCCAATCAGCTAACCAGTATTTCCACCCCTTCCCAAAAGTTCTCCAACGGAAAGTTCCCAGATGGATATGCCGAGCAAATGCGAAGCAATCCATCTGGCGGAGTCAGGTTAAGAAATAGTAGAGGTTATCTTAGTTCAAGTTTTTCTTATTTTTTACGTTATTGTAGCGTTAGTTCCAAATGGAAATAATATATAATAAAATTAAATAAAAATAAAACCTTATGTAATGCTTCCACCTCTCATTTTGAATTTTAGATAAAAGATACTACCTTTTTGTGGGTGGCTTGGGTGGCTTTTGGCTTGGAGGTAGAATGGTCGCCCCATAATCACAAGGTTGGCGGTTCAATCCCATGCTCATTCAGCCACATGTCCAAGTGTCCCTGAGCAAGACACTGAACCCCAAGTTGCTAGATGCTGTCCACTTTTCTTAATACTAAAAATGCAGAATTAGAATTTCACTGCATCGTACTGTGTGTATGTGACGAGTTTGTTTTTGGTATTTGAAGACCGGTGTTTCACATGGTCTTGTAGACATTTGAATGTCTGTATGTAATAGAGGTATACCCACACTAAAGTACCAGTATTAGTACCACAATCATTGTGGGTTAAATGTTTGGCTCCTGTAACAAAGTTCCCAGTGGGGCGACAAAATATTAATTTTTTTTCTTGCTTCTTTCTCCCACAGCAGGACAATATAGACCTGTCCTCCAATCACAGACAAGCTGACCTCATTGGTCCGAGCTTCCAGCAATCAGCCAATCGGAGTTCTCCTAACCATCAAGGTTGGTCCACCACCACCACCAATAGAAATGTGTTTGTGCGAGTGTGTGTGTGTGCTTCTGTGTTTGTGCTGATGCATTTTAAACCAATCAAATATTCTTGAGTTACATTGGTGTTGTATGGCATATACTCTGACATCAACATATGATTTTACATAGTAGTGGGACTTGTCATATGATATTGCATACTACGGGGACTTACTGTACATTGACTTGGTGTAACATATGCTTTATTCAATTTATTTGGTGTGTGTCTCTCATCTCAGTACAGTGTTGAGAGCGGCTCGCTGCTCATTATCCTCCACTGGGCCAGAGGCGGGGTGGGGGGGTCGAGGGGGATAATATATATTTGGGTCTCTTCCGCTGTAAACATTTCAGCAGTTCAAAGGGTGATTCATAGACACAGGGTGCCATTATAATCACGCCATATAAATATATATAATTGCGCCATACAGGGTTCATCCATGACAATCGGAGCATGAGATTTAAGCACAATATTGGCTCAGCATGGGAGGTAAGGGCGGGGAGTCTGCGAGGACTCAACGATTAAATTAGAACGCTTGGCCCCGGCATGGGAAATAAATGGAGCAGAAATGACATTGTATTTTTTCAGGATGAGCCGGGATGGAGGGAACTCAGGAGGACCGGAGAGGTAGACAAATGGAGATGACTTTAACTCAGGAACATTTTTGCTTAAACTGTCTGAATAATGATATTTTGGGTGGATACCCAGTTTTATAAAGCGTAGATAATGCCAGACAGGTGTTATGAGCAAGATTTATGACCACTGGTACTCCAGACCATTTAGATTTTTATCAGATCTCCTCCACTGTCTCAATCTTTTTTTTTTTTTTTTTCTCAAGTAATGGGTGACAATTTAGCGACCACCTTTTTTTTTTTATCATGTCTCACAAACTGTATTATGTATGCCGAAAGTCTATCATTTGAGCAGGGATTTTGAATTTAGCCTCAGTACCTCTGGTGTTATTAGTGGGATTATAATCCTTGCTGACGTTATTAAACTTGTTTTCCAGTAAACCCACACTTTTATTCTTAGAGGCGCTGTAATAGAGCCACCAGCTACTTAATGTGCTTGCTATAAAACTGGAACAATCATAAACCAATTCATTTTGGAGGGAACAGTATGGCTTTGTTGAAATATGACCTGCCATTATTTCACGTTTGGACTGAGATGCTATTGAGCAGTAGCCTGACAAGCCAGACCCACATCAAGATGTTGGGTCTGGGAACTCACCATTGGCAGGGCTCAATTCGAGGGGCGGGATAAACGGTTGTCTTTCAAATTCCCTCTGCAAGCAATAGGATAGCGCTACAACCAACCAGAGCAACGCTAGCAGCAGCAGCAGCAGCAGCAGCAGCAGCAGCAGCAGCAGCAGCAGCAGCAGCAGCCATCGTCTATGTTTTCAAGTAGCAGGGAATTCACGCAGAACCGTCGTAACTCTGCCGTCATTATGTTAAGCCCGCCCACCGACTCTATACACGATGTGATTAGCCCAGCTAGCGTTTGGCTTTTCCAGCTCGAAAGCCAACGGAGAGTTGCTAAACGCTAGGGTGCGTCTAGATTTCTAGGCTAATTGAGCGGCTTATTGTGGCATTTGCAAGCCGATATTTGATGTCTAGAAATAGAAGTTGCTCCACATGATATTCCCAATATTTAATCTATAAATTGCCATGCACGTACTATTTTACTGTGAAGTTAGCATTTTCAAAGTTTAATAATGTTTGCCCAAATGCAGTCTTTCTTAAATACCTATAAGAATGACGAGGCCGAGCTGTGGCATGACACAGACTTGAGTCCTTCCCAGTCTCCCAATGTCACAGCTTTTTACTGTGCAAACACCATCTTCTCTTTGTTGTTTTCCCCACCACATGCCAGATTGACTTCAGTCGTATAGCTGAGTTAATTTTCTGTAGACATTTTCAATGGAAATCCATTGCTAGGCAACAGCCTCTGCCTCTTGTTAACTTCCTGTCATATGATGTCATTCACGTACACTGCAACAGGAAATCAACTTGGGCACATTTAGGAGGTAGGCACGTCCATCTTGTATCCCATCACTCCACGACTTAAAAGACTAGATAATCACCCACTATCACCAAGTTTTCATTATATTGTTTTAGAATTTCACCAATAACAGTACAAAGCATGCCTTGACCAGGAAGTAGTTCATTTCATTTATTTATTCAGAATAAGGAAATCAGCGGGCAGTGAAGAACCTGGGATAATGTCATCTGGACAAGGTTCTGTCTCGGAGAAAAGAGACAGAAAAAGAGAAAATGGTGTAAAATGGGAGAAAGGTGGGGTGCTCAGATGTGGTCTGCTACTTAACACATGACATAACGATGCATTTGACATGCCAGCAGTCAGTCATGAGTTTAGTACTGCCTACGAGATAAAATCATCTGAATGTGACTATGTGAAGGTTATTTAGTAATTTCATTGGCTAATACTTTGGCATGTTAAACTTCCAATTAAAGCATTCATGTAGTTTATAAATCATGTAACTCCTTAAAATATCGTGGACCATCAACATAATATGTATAAATCATGCAACTCCTTAAAATATCGTGAACCATCAACATATTTGAAAAATATAATGTACAGTACAGTTTGGAGCTGAAATGATTAGTTGATTAATAGACTAAATCGACTGACAGAATAATAATGGCAACAAATTCAAATGTAACTGATAATCAGTTATTATTGTTTAAGTATTATGTAAACTAAATTTATGGGGATTTTGGATCATTTATCAAACAAAATTTGAAAAAACAAACAATATAGTTTTTCTGACAAAGATGAATAAATCAATCAAGAAAATAATTGTCAAATGATTCACTAGTGAAGTTAGTGATAGCCCTAGTGTAGTTCCCATACAGCACAGCACAGTATTAAACAGTCCTCCACATGGATCCACAGTCCACACTCAGGATACATCTTATAATAAAGGATTTGTTAAGAGGAAGGATTTGTTAAAATTATGTTTGTTTCCTCTGCTTCTATCCATTTATTACACAGTATTAGCAGTCCATTTAACCTCTATATTGTCTCTCCTTAATAAAGCTCTGGAGGTGTAAATACCGTTTTTTTTTACACATTTTATCCTGTTATACCTGCTTTGTTCCTAAATACCAAAGCCGCAGCCAGTCTATGATTCTCAACAGAGGTCCCTCTTTTAGGTGGATACAGCGATCAATAAATTCTTGATTGTGCATCTGTCAGATGTTGCTGGTATGTCTCTATTTTTTGTTGTTTAAAACACCTTGCTTGACACATGAGGGCAGGGTGGAAGTTTAGTTCCCTCTAAACCTCTTTCAGACCTGGGATGCAGATTTATGCTACTTGCTACAATAACATGTTGATCTTTACAGTGTAGGGATATTATCCAGTGTAGTGTTGGGTGCCAAAGTTTGTTGCCGATAAGCAACTGCATCACATCTGCAAAAATTCTCACTGTCAACAGCTCTGTCTACATCTGTAGCTCTGTGTGCTATTCTGAGAGGATCTAATTAAAGCTGTTATATTGGCCAGGTGTGCCATGACATAAAGGTGTAAATGTCTCTTACATGCTAAGGCTAAGTGTATGTGTGTTATCTGGGATAACTTTTTTTTCTGTACTCCATGTCAAAGAAAAAAACGACCTTAGTTTGCTCCCTGCTCCAAATCTTTATGGGTTTAAATCCTGTGCGTGCGTGCCTGCATGCTGTCTGTGTCATCAATCTGTCAGCCTTATATCCGGGTGCATGACGCATATCTTTGTTTGTCTGATTGTGACATACATAGGTGATTGCAATCGTATGACTAGTTAGGACGCAACAATCCTGCATCCGTGCACAAGTTTATGGGTTGTGTTTTATTGTATACAAACAGCTCTGGCAATCCCCATCCAGAGGCCAAACTAGCTCAGATTGAGTACATTTATTTTCTCTCACTAGCTGGAGGGTACATGTAGTTTTTGGAATTTTGCTCACTTTTGATGTAGTATCTGGTTTACCCTCTGATTATGTTGTTCAAAAAAAAGAAGAAAAATATATTTATGATTTTTATTTTTATTTTTTATTACCGCTGCTGCTGCTGAATGCAGTTAGGGCTGGGCAATATATGGATATTATATCGATATATGAAGCTAGATATTGTCTTAAATGTTGGATATTGTAATATGACACAAGTGTTGTCTTTTCCCGCTTTTAAAGGCTGCATTACAATAAAGTCATGTCATTTTCTGAACTTACCAAACTTGCCAATCTACTTTTATTATTTGCGTTTACCCACTTTGTCATTATATCCACATTATTGGTGATTATTTATCAAAACTCTCATTGTGTTAATATTTTGTGAAAGCACCAATAGTCAACCCTACAATATTGCCACAATATCGACATTGAAATATCGTGATATTTGATTTTTTTCCACATCGCCTAGCTTTAAATGCAGGTAATGTTGCTTTGTCCTGTGCTACAGGTGTCTTGCCTGGTCCTTACCCTTGTATGGCCTTGTTTGAACCCTATGTCCTGTGGTGTATAGCTCTTTAGCTCTCCAGGTTATCTATAAGTAGCTGCTCCAGCTTACCGGTCACTATTAATACCTACAGATTAACCGCCTGTGATTCACAGGCACCCGTGATACAGCTACCTGACACGTTTTCAGGAAAAGCTCCTCAAAGGCGACACTTTAGTTTCTGCTTTTAGTATCAGTGCTGGAGACAAAGCTGTGCATGCTGACATTGGCATGTTTACTAGCGTGTTAACCTTTTGGCTCCTGTTGTTGTTGTTGTTGCCTCTAGAACATTTATTTTTATTGGGGGAAAAAAAATCTGGTGTACTTCCACGGGAAACCGATTCCTCGTAAGGCTCAGGGGCTCACTTTGAAACCAGTGCTTTTAAAACTTTACATCAATCGAATTGCTGTTTTCCAACGTCAGCTGTCCGCTGAGCAGTGGAACCTTTAGCTGCTTTAGAGTGGCATGACCCTCGCATGATCCAGCTGTCAGCTGTCCTGCACCCTGAGCTGTGTTACATGAGTCACACAGTACAGGGCATATTTTAAGCCCTGGAGTTCTGACTGAAGGATGGCATGATACAAGTTAAAATATGGTTCATAATATGCTTTTATTTATTTATTCATTCATTCATTCATTTTCTCACTCTCAGCTTTGTTTTCTATCTAAGGTCTATCTATCTCTTTTTTCAGATTGTTTTTCATTTAATCATTAAGAATGAGACATCTTCTCATTTTGCATGTTACAATGTAGGGCCACTAAGAGAATCAGTGCAAATAGCAATGTGACTCCATCCGAAGACATATCCAATTACAAATGTCTTCTCTTATTGTGTTTTATTATAATGAATGTTATTTAAATGTGCGATCATGTCCTAAAATCTGAATGGGGTTCCTTCAAATGAACTCCATACATTTGAGAGCCCCTGTCCTGTACAATTAGAGCTTGTCTCCCCCTAGTGGTTTACTTGTGTCCTACAGTACAATTGAGGGATCTGGATACAGAGATTGGATGACAAATTCATGAGATTTCTATTTTCATAATGAAGAATTATGAATCCTAAGACGAGTCAGCACTGCGTATTGTCATTTAGAAAGAGTTATGAACCCAGTTTACCCAGACGATAAAACTTTCACAGCATGAAGCAACTGGAGAGAGAGCTTCTCTTCAATTGAGCGCATTTCAAACTTTGACACAACATTCTCCTGGAGTCAGTTGAAAAATTCTTTTCATGAATTGAAATGGGCCTAGACGTTTTCACGGGGGCTTTGAGGATAGATTCCCCCTCCAAAAAGATTTCCACAGAATGTTTGATACATGCAGGGAAGTTAGAGCAGATGCTTACTGTGCGATGCCTTCGCTGTGAACCCCAGTGGTAAGGGTTAAAAAGTGTTACAGGCAGGTTTGAGCTTGTACCCGTTATCCCTGGAGATTTGGCTCACAGAGTAGCGCCATGTACGTAGTCAAGATAGTCCCGCTGATTGAGCACTCTGGCAAAACTGGTTACGTGTGTGTGTGTGTGTGTGTGTGTGTGTGTGTGTGTGTGTTTTGTGTGTGCCAGTATTACTTAGAATAAAGGTGGTGCAAAGTTAGGTCAAAGGTTCAAATCCTGGCCACAATGAAATGCTAACAACTAAAATAGAAAGGGAAAGTCCAGACGATATCCAGGGACTTAACTTCTTTTTTTGTGTGTGCCCCAACTATTTAAAACCAAAGCAGCAGGCTTATAAGCTTTTCATTTTTCTTTTATTGTGTTTTATTACATTTTGGGTTTGACTGGGTCTTTCTAGCCGTAGTGATGTGTTTCTGCTCCACACTGTTCTGTGGCCATTTGTCCTCAACATTTTTTTTCTCTTATTTGAGAGATTTTTACTTCCAGTTTCTCAATCAGTGATGTGCTCCTTTTCTATCTGTCTCCTCCAGAGGATGACGTCGATTTGGAGGCCCTGGTGAATGATATGAACTCTTCGCAAGAGAGCCTGTACTCCACCTGCAGTGGTCAGCAGACAGAGTCCACCCCACTACTGCACAATGGACAGACCTCTTCCTCACACCACAGTCACATGCAACACAACCAGCCTCGGCAGGGTCAGCACTTACATGCGCTAACACACGTCTCCCCAGAGCCGTCCTCCTCGTCTGCGGACTCACCTCAAACCAGCCTCCGACGGTCTCAACCCATGCACATCCTCGCTGTCCGGTAGGTGCCGCCACAGTATATGCAGATATAAATATTGCTAAATTTTTTTGACTACTTAAGGAGTTCATAGTTGGATGTGTTGTGTGGCAGGCACTAGGGGTGGGGGAAAAAAATCAATGGCTCTCAATTTGAATGCACAAACATGTACATAAACATATTTTTTTTATATTTGGCTGCAGGACGGCATAGTGAGTTGGGTGAGTGCCCTACAAACCACTACAGTGAGATAACCAGCATCATAGAGAAACAGAGGTGCTGCCACATGAATGTTAATATGATGCCAACAGGGTTTGGAGGATTAGGCCCAGAGGTTTGAGGGAATGTCCATCAGCCTGTGAATTTGGTTGTGGATGGCAAAGTGCTCATTCATTTTCTTGTATCCCAAGAAACGTGGTTTCGTCTCTAAACCTGCGTTGCTTCTGATGCAACAGAAACATTTGTGATAATAATGGTAGAAAGAAATTGTGGTTGCAAAGTTAAACAAAAGTACCTGTGACGGGTGATCTTCAGTTTGGCACTTGCTAAATGTAAAGCCAATAGTCAATTAATCAATTTGAATCATTTAGTTAATTGGCTGAAAAGTAATCCACAATTTTCTGTCATTTTACAGACCAAAGAATTGATCAAATAACTGTTAACTAATTGGCAGATTAATCTATAATGAAGATAGTCATTAGTCGCAGCCTTTATTGAGTGTATTTAACACATGGTTGAAGGGAATTTTGATTGAGCTGTTCGTCAGTAAAATGTGTGCATTCATCAGGTTTTACAGTGACATCAAACACATCCTAGATACCATTAGAAGTGAACACCCTTGTTGATAACCATACACATAAACCAGCAATTAAAAATCTAAATAAGACTTCAATTGTACATGTGCACACATACAGACACAGGCACTCAGGCAACAGAAGTATGGCCCTAAACTTTAAACTAACATCTTCCAGACTCATACATTTGCATATGCATAGTCACACACACATGCACAACTCTTTCCTCTTTTCTCTCCACATTGGAAAGAAGCCTCTCACTCCACACTATCATTCCTCACCACCCTCTCGATAATTGGGGATAGCGCTTCCTCCCCGCTCCTCTGTAGCCTTTGAATGACCCATTCCTCCTTGCCACTCCCTTTTTGTCTAAAAACTACACCAGCAGGAGGAGAAAGGTAAAGAATCTAATTTATTTTAGTACCAAGTGCAAATGTCTCTCTCAATTTGAAGAGTAGTAATCCCTATTTCCCCTGAGGCTGTTATTGTATGCATTCAGAAGTGGGTATTCTCACTCACACATACTGTAGAAGAATGGCTGCATGCTTACAGTGCGCACAAACACAAAGGCATTCATGGCAGAGCTGGTGTCAGCTTCTATTATTTGCCTTCGGAGAATATGACCGAAACAGAGGAGGGATGATCAGGTAATGGAGTATTCTGTCTTATGAGCTCTCTCTATCTCTCTCTGAAACACAGACTCAGGCTCTGAAGTTCTTATTATTCAGGGCTGACCTCTGAATAACCCTGTTTTCAAGCTCAGATGGGACAACATCAAAAGGCCCGTTCCCTTTTGAACTCGCTGGGTTCTACAGAGAGGCAGTTTGAGTCTTCTACAGTGATTCTCTGCTATCTAGCTAGAATTTCAAAAACCGACCTGCCCATTTTAAAAAGTGAATCCTGCAAGGTTTATGATCAGCTGTCAAATCATCATTCCTCTCTTAGGCCACACGCTTGCACTGCATGCACCTCATTTAAAAACTACTTTAAAGCGATGTCTTGATTTAATATTGATGTGTGATAAATATTGCAGAAAATTAGCTGGCAAGCTGCGGGGGTCTGTGATTTCCACTTGCTGGGAGACATTCATTATAGGCAGATCAGATGGAAACAGACATGAGCCTGGATACTGAACAGCAATGCTTTAGTAATTCCAACTCTCTCTCCTGCACATATTCCACATGTGTCAGCGACTCTCATTTCAAAGTTCTCCCATTTTACTTTTAAAGAAGTTGTTCCAGGTCACAACCTTAGACGTCAGTTCATATGTGTATTAGGAAACACAAGCTAATACTAAAAGTATGTTTAATAACCGTATGACTGTTCCTCTGTCCTGTGTCCATTGTCCAGGAGGTTGCAGGAGGAGGAGCAGCAGCTGAGGACATCATCTCTCCCGGCCATCCCCAACCCCTTCCCAGAGCTCTGCAGTCCAGCAAGCTCCCCTGTCCTCAGTCCTGGGTCTCTACCCCCTGGAGAACCCTCCACGGGCATATATGTAAGTCAAACCCCACAAAACAACACTGTAGAAACTTTTCAGGAATTATGAAAGTCACATTTTTCCCAGCAGCGCTCTTGTTGGTTTCATATTTTACTACACATTATAATTTAGTGTGGTTGCACTGGATACCAAACATTATCTTCATACGATATGGGAGACCATGTCAGAAAAACAGGATATGAGACATCAGCTGATTTTGATTTACTTTTATGTTGATTCCTGAGACACGTGTGACTCAAGTGACTTGTTTTCAAGGCTGCAGTATTTGCAAATCATAAATCAGCTGTATTTAGTGGTCATGTGTGTTGGACATATGCATTTAGGAATTTTTCCTGCTCTACGTCTGCCCCATGTTTTGCTCATCTGAGGCATGTTGATAGCACTGTACTGTACAATCCATGTGTGTGCTCAAGAGGCTTTGCGGCTTTGTTTGAAAAAAAAGAATGAGGTGAAGAGTGTGTGTGTGTGTGTGTGTGTGTGTGTGTGTGTGTGTGTGTGTGTGTGTGTGTGTGTGTGTGTGTGTGTGTGTGTGTGTGTGTGTGTGTGTGTGTGTGTGTGTGTGTGTGTGTGTGTGTGTGTGTGTGTGTGTGTGTACACCTGCACAAACTGCATTTCTGTGAGCCTGTGTGTTCATTTGTTGACAACAATTTAGAAACTGGTCTATCTATTCCTGGAAGTCGGAGTCCCCCCATCATCTGCTAATGATCTTCACATGGGGGCAGTGCTGGTTACAGTAACATAACAGCTTACAGTAATATGAGGGCGGACGAGTTCTCATAACTACTCTCCCTGGCTGTGATCCTGGCCTGTTCTGGTCATAGCTTTTATGGTACAAGATCATAGACTGCAGTTCCAGTTAAGTTGTTTCTTGCCAAAATATAAGTCTGAGTTTAATATGACTTGCTCTGTTTTCTCAAACATCAGCTCATGAATTGATAAACCTGTGGCATCCAGTAAATGCTTTAAGAATTGGGAAGTTGTGGCTTTGAATTACCAAATGTGACATTAATCTCTTAATGGTTAATAAAAGTCTTGAAAGATTACATTTCATTCTACTCTTCACGAGTAGGAAAGTTGTTTCTTTCTTTGCAGGAATATCATAGGCTTGAATTACTAGCTGCGGCATTAATTCAAAACTGCATGGTAAATCTTAGTTCATACTGTAAAGAGGTCAAATATTAATCGTACTAAGGTCAGGTGGTTATGAGTTTTGTATTGAATAACTAGCTGTAACATAAATTTGGCTCCTTATAAGTAAAGCAGGCGTTTCTAGTAAATATTCAGAAACCAATTTGTCAGACTGGGTGACCCGCTCAGGAAGGGAATGTTGTTGGTTTTTGAATTCCCAGACGGCTTGTTAAGAGGTCAGTGGCAGTATAAACCAGGAAGTGGAGTAGGGGATTAAAGGAGGTGCAGGGGAGTTGGAGATTAGTGGCGGAGGTAAATTATTTCTGTGATCATACAGTACAATGACATACAGTATCTCTAAAAGTTTTTTGAGGCACATCTGCCTTTGACATTGACACAGTTATGACCCCACATCACAGCAATCCTGACCTTTGAAGAGCCGGAATGAATGGATTTTTGTCTTAACACCAAAACATGTTTGCACACTTAAATCTCACAAAAAGTGAACCCATACGCACAGTGCTCATTTTAATGGACACATTTGTTTGTGTTACATGCGATCGTTTTGACCAATTTTTAATGAAGTTTAATTACAATAACTTTAGGGTGTCTGTCACATTAGAGAAGATTTCACATGGAGTTTTACATCATGTGTTGAAACATTGCCATACATCTGCTCAGAATGTACTAAAATCTAAACTTGGCTATAACGGTAAACAGTTACTAGATATAGAAAAAAAAAGGTTTTTACTGGTTTTGTTTTGCGTGGACCACCAAACATTTGCAATAAAGAAGCAATGCTGAGAAAGGGCTGTGGAAAATTGAAATCCCATTGTGTTTTTACCATGCACACACTGTGCTCACAGTCATGTAAACTTGTGTAAGTGTGCTGTGCATCCATCAATGCATATGGGCGTATTTGTTTTTTAGATGCATGTGTGTTTGCGCGCACGTCTGCCTGTTTGTCTTTGTGAGTTCTGTAAACTATTTACAGCATTGGCAGTGTCTATCCATTGTTGATGGAAATGGAAAGTATGTCTCATTGTGGTTGTTGTTCAGTGGAAATTCAATTCAGCACCTATACGTTGAAAAATAAAACCTTCCCAAGGAGCCATCTCATCGGGGGTGCTTTCGGGGTCCAGCTCCAGAGGCAAACGTACAACATATTCTTCCCTTACGTGGTTCAGAGTGGAGTGGTGGTCTGTTTAGAGTTTGACAAGTGGCATGGTGGGCAGGTAAATTATATTGCTCCCAACCCACTCTCCAAGACCTCTAACCATAATCATTTCAACCATCTGTGCTTTGTTTTGTGACATTTTTCTTTATCTCTCTTTGTCAGTTTGTCTCTATCTACCCCTTTCCCTGCACTCCAAACATTCAGTCCAGTCAGCCAGCCTGCTGGTGAGAAGTTTCTCTGTTTAGTTTACAGAATTTTCCGACCTCCAGGCACTTTCTGACAGACTCTCATACTTCTGTACCTCTGTTCCTCCTTACTTCACTCTTTGGCCTGTGTGCATGAGGCATGAGGACGCAGCGCTGGGCTGTCAGGAATCACTGGGCAAGCTGTTTGACATGGCCATATGACTCCCAATTACCTCACTTTCCTCCACTCTCCTCTCTCTCCTGTCTTTATCCATTTCCCCACTCTCAGCCCTCCTGTCTCTAAAGGCGCTGACACACCAACCCGATTATCGGCCGTCAGACAGTCTGGCGAGGTCAGTGGCTCAAGTCTGTTTGATGTGTTCCGTGCCGTCGTCAGTCGCAGGAGCCGTCGTCTTTAATTTGGGCCGATTTGACTTGTTGAATCACCAATCTGATTGGTGGAGTGCTAGCCCTTGACTAGCCAATCAGTGCACTTATGTTAAAACACTTACCGGAAATGATGAGCGGGATGAGCGTGACGAGCGTGACAAACGCCTCTCAAAATCTGACGAAAATCTTTAAAACTGACTTCTTTGTTGATCAAAAAAACAGACAGATTCAGCAACTGTATGGCCTATTTCTCGCTTAAAATGTTTTCAGAAACACGTTTCGGTGAACTATTTTCACTATTTTCAGCCGTCGGGTTGGTGTGTCAGAGCCTTAACTTGTCTTTGTAGCTGTACATTCCTAAAGGAAAACTCTGAAATAGAGTCACAGTATGTTCAGTGATTTCAAACTAATATAACAATAAAGGGCAATGTTAAAGCAATGTAGCTGTTCATACTGTCCAGGTGATGCACACATTTTTTGCAGGTCTGTGTGCCTTAAACTTTAAGCTGTTGTTATGAAGTTGTAGCATCAATGAAACAAACAAGGCCAAATCAGAATAAATAAATGTGGTTATTTTGGGAGCTGCATGATGATTATGAACATTGAACGAGGAAGCTGCCATCTATGAACACTGGCACCAGTCCAGTGTGGTATGTGTGAAAATGTGCACAGATGGGCAGATATTCTTTCTGTGCCTGCTAAGGATTACTGCAAACAAAATCTGGGCTTTCTTAAACTCCATACATATCCATACTAGGAGCTTGGCCTGTGTAATCCATGTCGTGCAATGGAAAAACCTATAAGAAGCTATGAATGCAAGGCAGTTAGCTAGTATATCCATTAATTCGGTTCTTGACAGTCTGTCCTCAGTAGTGCAATAGAGAGTGCTGTTATGTACTTACTCAGACACTGTTCCCATAGCTGCCCCAGTCAGTGTAGTGTGGGAACACTGATTTGATGGGTTGCCAGATTTTGCTGGATTTACTGTACTTGGACTGGATGTCCTGTAGCTCAGTGATCTCTATGGTATGGTAGGATCTCCACACCCTGTCTCTGCCTCTCTAGTCTGTGTTTGATTATCTTTCTATTGGTCTGTCTCTCTCTGTGTGTCTTGGAGTTTATGTCATTGTTTGTTGTCTGTCACAAGTCCTCTTCTGTCATCCCTCCACCCTTTTGTCCTTTACTATGAACTTTTAGTTCAGTCAACATTCCTGTTGATGTTAGGTAGGCAGGAGTACTGTACAGTGTGTCCTGTAACACATTAGCTCACTATTCAATTCAATTTTATTTATAGTGTCAAATCTCAGGACACTTTAGAGAGAGAGAGAGAGAGAGAGAGAGAGAGAGAGAGAGAGAGAGAGAGAGAGAGAGAGAGAGAGAGAGAGAGAGAGAGAGAGAGAGAGAGAGAGAGAGAGAGAGAGAGAGAGAGAGATGCACAGCAACTACAATAGTAACTAACTATACAAATTCTAGAAATATGACTAATAATAATTTTAGCAGTGGGTATAATGGTGATGAATTGTACCGCATGAACAGAGGCAATTAGAGTAACAGTAAAGATAATAGAACTATACTGAACAAAAATAATAATAGTAGTAATAGTGGCCGTTAAGCAGAACCACGGCAGCTGCCGCAGCCACAATCCAGGTGCCGCCACAATCCAAGGAAATCTGCGAGGACTCAGGGGAAGAAACTAAGATAGTAACATGCATTAATGGGATATGAATGCCTACAGATGGAAAGAGAATACATACTTATTCAGACATGATGAAGTAAGAGGCCTAAAATAGCGCATGGTGCCAGAGAAGCTGTGGACTTTTGGTTGGCACTAATGTTAGCAAATTAGCTGTTGGTGCTTACTTCCAGACTCGTTGTCTAGTTGCACAAGTCTGACTATTAATATAATGCTACTGCTTTCTATATCACGCACATTTAAGCAATCTTGCTGTCAAAAAAATGACTTTATTATTCTTAGACAGATAAGTACAGTATGCAAAACTTCAGGGTTATGTTGCATTGTACATTGCATCGATTTATAGTATTCAATTTAAAGATGAAAGCAACATATACAGAGATATATGCGGCACATGATGCAGAATGTACTGAAATATGCACATAAGCATTTTGTACATATCTTTTGAATGTGGATGATACTAACAGTGCATATTTGCAGTGTTTTCTGTGTGTTGCTTCCATCATTGAACTTTAAAAATCTATCTGTGGATCTATATGTGCTGCACAAACTTACTGTAAATTACATAATAACAAAATTTGGAATGCATTCTTTTAATTTTCTGCATTTTTATTATATTCCGCAGATGAGATTACTTGTTGTGTTTTCCTTAGTATCCTTTCCTGCCTATTTCTTTTCTGAATTGTATTGTGAAATCTGCTGAGCTATATTAACATTTTGCTCTAATGATGGTGATGCTGGTCACAATTCCACTTTTCTTCACTTCTCTCTCTTTGCATGACATGTGCCTCCAGTTTAGTTAGACTTCAAAGCTGTGACATTACTATACTTTACTGAAGTAGAATTTTAATGATGTGCTCATGATGTTAGTAAACTCCATATCAGCTTGTAGAAATCATGCAACCTGTTTCTTAATGAATCACAATTCAAAATCATTACTTTTAGGCTTGTGTAAGACTGAAAATGCAATAAATCGAGTATAAGTAGCACCACCAGCTTATTTATTCAATTACTCACTCTGAACAGAAAGAAGTAACAAGGAAGGTGTGATGCAGTAATGAGACAGACAGCATACGGTCTCTCTTTGCATCTCAGCATTGTACATGTTGCTAAAAATAATATCTCTCGTCTATGTATGCTTCTGTGTTGGAATTATGTTTAAATGTTTAAAAATGTTTAAAACAAAATAGTAAATGTAAACCTGCAACATTGACATATCATCCCTTTTATTAAGTTGATAAGCGAACGTGTTAGCAAACAGTGGCTTGTGTACCAATGGGTTACCAATTTAAGAAAACCGTTTTACACAGTGAATACTTGAAGAAGCCATTCTAGTTGCTGAAAAGAAAGCAATAGGATTTAAACTAGAAACACCCGGTATTGATGGGCATCGATTCATCCCTTTTCTCTCTCTGTTAGCTCTGAAGCATGGCATTCCTTGGCTGCCTCCTTCCTCAATGTTGGAAATACTCTGGGTCAAAGGGCAGATTTTTCCACTATAAAAGGAAAGCAGAATGGAATGCTGTCGATGCCCAAACTGTTGGCCCCATCATGTGGGAACGTCTGTGGGCGCGTGCACAAGTGTATGTATCTAAAAGTAAGGGCGTGTTTGTGAGGAGGTTTAGTTTGTGTATTGTGTATTGTGTGTGTGTGTGTGTGTGTGTGTGTGTGTGTGTGTGTGTGTGTGTGTGTGTGTGTGTGTGTGTGTGTGTGTGTACAGATGTCACTCATTTCATGGTTGGATCTTGCCTATTGCCGGTACCTGGAGCATTCCAGACCTTTTTGAAAAAGGGGAAACCCTTTTGCAAAAATAACCAATGTGATTACGCCAATACTATATTAGGATTTATTTT
The DNA here is from genome assembly GCF_004354835.1 of Perca flavescens. Classification (NCBI taxonomy): domain Eukaryota; kingdom Metazoa; phylum Chordata; class Actinopteri; order Perciformes; family Percidae; genus Perca; species Perca flavescens. The sequence continues at coordinate 26,448,005 of NC_041336.1, forward strand.
TATGGCATGCTATGCCTTTTTATGACATACCATAGCCTACTATGACTTTTTTATTTTATTTTATTTTTAGTGAAATTATGACTTTTTTACGACATGAAACTGACTTTTTTTATGACCGTACCAGTTACTGTACTGCATGAGGAGCACAAATGCAGGGCTCGTGTTTACCCAGGTCATCAAATACTGACGCTTTGTCATGTCCCTTAATGCACAATGCACCATTTAGAGTCTGTATGGGACGCACCAGACTAACTCCACTGTAAACCCATCCGCAGCAATATTAGAAGCTCAGAGCAACTGCTCCGGTTGTCCATTCTCTCTAATATTATAGAGACAGTGTGCAATGCGTCATACTCTGAAAGCCATGCCCACCGGAGTGGAAACCAATCAGTGCCACAATATGCAACCAAGGGCTGAAACGCTAACAAAGTTGCCCATAGCTAGCTAAAAAACATTAGATTTAAGCATGTCAAATAATTATTTTAGCAAGCTCTATCTACCAGAGAGGTATAAACAGGACTCTGATGAAGATGTGATCTTACATCAAAACGGTAGTCACTGTTATGCACCTTAAGAAATAAAACCATCAAGTAAGAAGACATCTGTGTTGCACCGGCAATTTTTTGCTAAGGTATAGATAGCTGTTAGTAAGCTAATGTTAGCTATAGCACTTGCAAACATAATACTGCATAGCTTTCTGATTTATCCACATTCCACTATAACACAAGTTGCATACTGTCAAAATGCTTTAGCTTAACTTACAGAAATATAGTTAGCCTAAAACTGACATATGTGAGGACAAATAATTTATACAAATTTATTTATTTTAATAATTTTTACTGTTTGTTGATCCCCGTGGGGAAATTACAATTTACACTCTGTTTGTTAGAAATCACTACACACAGGCATGCTCAAGACCTATTCATGCACAAATGGAGAGATGTCATAGTGAGTGGGCTGCCAGTGCTGGACCAGTGCCCTATGCGGTTGGGGGTACGGTGCCTTGCTCAAGAGCACCTGGCAGTGCCCAGGTGGTGAACTGGCATCTCTCCTACTACCAATTCACACTCCGGTTCCCAACCCAAGTCCCTACGGACTGAGCTACTGCCACCCAAATGTCAGCGCACACGTAGTCTATATCCTTGACGTTCCACTTCCGGGATGGCTCCGGTGCCGCAGGAATTCCGCCGGATGCATGTATTTTCCGTTACCTTCCGCTTTCTTTGTGTTAGAATTTTAAACTCCTGCCGTCCGGAAGTACTTTCCCCACCATCAATTCCCATTTTAAGGTATTCTTTTAATTATATCCTAAATATTTCTCAACACAACAACATAGAAATGTAAATTAAACAATGAGATAAATAATGACTTTTAATATTTTCTCTTTGGATTATGAGAAATATTTTTTTGTGTACATTTTGGATAGCAGAAGGCTCTACACTACTCATAATTCTCAGCTACCGTTATTACAAAGATCCCTTCAGATCTTGTTGGAATGCAACGTTTTCTATCTGTTGCAGTTTGGGCTGCTCACATGTGCCACCTGGGGGTTAATACCTGGGGTGCTTGCGTGCGTGCATGCGTGCATGCGTGATTGAGTGTGTTCTGCTTCTCATTGCACTGATGTGTTCTGCAGGCCTCATCTGTGAGTGGATCAAGCAGCCAGCTTGCTTTTAAATGGATCTTAAAGTGCAACACGGAACACACACCTACACACACACACTGACACACCGAATTGTGAGATCACAGGCTAGTAACGTGTGTGTGTGTGTGTGTGTGTGTGTGTGTGTGTGTGTGTGTGTGTGTGTGTGTGTGTGTGTGTGTGTGTGTGTGTGTGTGTGTGTGTGTGTGTGTGTGTGTGTGTGTGTGTGTGTGTGTGTGTGTGTGTGTGTGTGTGTGTGTGTGTGTGTGTGTGTGTGTGTGTTGGCCTCATTATTCCTAACATTACATCCAGTCTCTGAGCCCAAGGCGCAGGCACACATGCACACAAACACTTATGTTATTTGATGCTCTTTGTGGCAAAGGTAAAGAGAGCATGCAGGCAGTACAGTAACCCTTTGTCAGCGCACGTCCCTGCTCTCTTTCTCAAGCAGATGCATATATCAACATATACACAAATTGCATTGAGTGACTGAGTGGATTTGCAGCATTTGGTGCTGTGAAATACTAATTATTTGGCTGCTGTGAAACAAACACTACTTGGAGAAGAGACAGGCAGGTTGTGGTAGAGTCTGGAACATCTCATGTGTCAGGGCCATATTTATCCCCCACTGCTAAATGGAAACATGCCGTGCTACGCTCACACACACACACTCACTCAATCACTCACTCACTCACTCACTCATACACACACACACAGGCACACACAAACACATACACACACACACACACACAGGCACACACACACACACACAGGTACACACAGGTACACACATACACATGGCCTGTTGTTGAATAATAGAGTAGGCTGGCATGATTAGTCTGAGTAATGGCTCAGTTTAGATAAAATAGGACTCTAAAATAAGTACTGGGCAAAGTCACTTGGGAGCAGATCACCATCTCATAGCTTGTGCATAAAAACCTTTGTGGTCTGGGCATTAGTATATAACCAAGGGCAGTGCTTATAAAATGCACCATGAGATAGACACCATCACAAATACTAAAAGACTATCCTAGAGGGGGCCGACCCTTGGAGAAGTATTCCACTTATGCATAGACACAAACTGTTGGTTTAAATTCATCCTGTTACATGGTAAATTCATTTACATGCTTCCAGTAAAAATAGGTCAGTGTCACTTCAACCACTAAGCCATCTGCCTACACTGTATCAGAAAGCTGCATGTGATGAACACCTCATAATAGCCCTTGTCTAAAAATGTTGACTGTAGTTCAAGAGGCAATGTATTCCAGTGTAGTAAACTAAGCTGTGTAAAAACTTTGTTCAGTCACTGGGTTTTTGACTAAACTAAATACAACACTTGTGATCTCAAACTGCCCATTTTGCCTGAGTGGAAGCAGCAATTTCAACCTTGTTTCCAAAGTTGTCTAA